>NC_135138.1:34622339-34930182 GCF_051014445.1 Colletes latitarsis
TTCAAAGCCAATGTACTATTGAATTCTATGCAAAATCGCTATTGCTTTATCGTTCAATTATTTCGATAATGCCATTATACTTCCACTGTACAATTTCTTTGATTTTTCATTACAATGTCATTCAATACTGGTCGTCGGTACGTTGATATTTTTGAATTTTGTACGCTAAAAAATGTTGCAACGCATAAAATAAATGATAACCAAACAATTTTCCAGTAAAATTATTTTACATTTATTAGTTCTAGTATTTTTAAATTTTAGCAGGCAATATTTTCTTTGTTATTCATATTTTTTCCGAACAAAATGGATTGGTATAATAAACATTGAAAAATTTCTGTGTATGGGGAATATACAGGGTGTTCGACCATCCCTGGGAAAAATTTTAATGGTTCTAGAGGCTAAAATAAGACGAAAATCAAGGATACTAATTTGTTGATTGAGGCTTCGTTAGAAAGTTATAGAAACATTTCCAGCTACACAATATATTTTCAGTAAAGAATTTTTTTCTCGAAACTGAGTAGGTTTTCGAGGTTGTGTCTATTGACCAAAACTGGTTATAATTGGCCCCCACAACTGAAAATAATTTTTTTAGAACGATTTGAAAAAATTTCAGGAAAACATATCAATGGTATGGTCAGACATTACATTTTTCAGTAAGGAATTTTTTTCTCGAGACTGCGTAGGAATTCGATGGTATGTCTAATGACCAAAAATGATTGTAATTAACCCCCACAGCTGAAAATAATTTTTCCAGAACGATTTGAAAAAATTTTTTTCCTCCGAAAAATTTCACACCCCAAATTTTTTTCTCAAAAGTGGGTAGGATTTTGAGGGTATGTCTAATCACCAAAAATGATTGTAATTGACCCCTGCAACTAACAATAATTTTTTAATAAAAAAAATCCAGACATATACACAATCCAAAACAAAATTTTCATTTATAATATTATGTGAGACTCGTTGCAAGGGTTGCTGGCCAAACATAAGAACCAAGGGTGAGATGATGGGACTTTCAAATTGACAAGAATTAAATTTCTAAATTAGTAGGAAAGAAACACAATTTATTGCATTCAAATTTAGCATAAATGCATAAACATCCGCAGTCCACGCATGTTTCTACGATGTCACCCCTCCCCGAAAAATCACGCCTAACAACGCGTTCCCTGGATTCGCGTCCTCTTTTGGAATCAGCGAGAAAGGGACGCATCGGACATGGGCTCGAAAAAATATACAGGGTGGGTCCTTTTGCTTTAATTGTTGCGATTCAGAGACGGTTCGTGACCAGCTTGGGGAAACGCGAACGCAAACGCGCGTACGCGACGCGGCGAATAAAAGTCATAAGCTCAGGTGAGGCTGTTGCCGGGTTGCGGCGCGGAACGGAATTATAACCGGGGAAACACACACGATCCGCGCCCTTTTCTTTCGACCAAACACAACGGGAAACCACGTGACGTTGTTTTTTCGTTGCTTTATTAATTCTTCCATTTGCGACGGTGCCTCTCTCGGTGCTCGCCTCACGTTTCTTTTTGGCCGCGCGCTGTTTCCCCGACAGACTTTATATTCCATCCTTGCGCCTTTGCCTTTAAATATGCAACATGCCGCGTGCACACACGCGCACTCGAACTCACGCAATCCTCGCAAATGCCAACAGCACCGCGCGATATAATATTGTTCGTCGCGTGAAAAAGAATTGATTGCTGTTGATAGTTTTTTTTTTTTTTTTTTTTCGATAGTTTCTTTCGCGTTGGCGCGCGTTTTTTTGCTGGCCAACCACGTCTGCAAAAAGGGCCGTCGCGAATCCCGCGAACCGAGCAACAACTCGATGGAAAAGACTGATCAGGCGACTAAAAATCGAATTGTTTCGCGTAACGGTTCCTCCTTTGTCGTCCGATGGCGTCGAGAATTTGCTTTCGATCAAGTATTTTTCTGTGTCGCGGATGCGATTTTTTTTTTTTCTTTTTTCTCGATTCGATTTTGTCGACCGCGTCGAAGTTGGAACGGCAATACAGCGATTTGCGTCAACGTGCTTTTGTGATCGATCAACAATCGTCTCTCGAACCACTGTGATATTATTATATTTTTATTTCTTTTGTCGTATTGTTAGTGTTACTTTGAACAAGACGAGCTAGCGAAAGTATTAAATCGAAATATTTGGAACAACCTGACGTTCGTAGCAAGTGAGAGGTCCCGAGACTATGGTGGTAAAATTAGAAATTAATTCAACCTTCTATACATTCTCGACCATGATGTTTTTTATTTCTTTTAGTATGTAGATTCAACCCCTATGGGTGTGTATTTCACCCTATGTTTATCACGCTACGTATGTATTTGTAGGCTGTGTTTGAGCACCCATAACGTTTGATCGATCTGCGTTGCAGTATCCATAAGGTATAATGAAATCACTAGAGGTCATTGTTCCTTCAACCAATAAATCAACAATTGATAGCAATAGTTAACACGAGTATTATACAATTACATCTCCTGGTATCGACGTTCGATTTTTCTAACAATTTCTTCCGAAACTCATTACAATAGAAATAATTTTAATTCATAATAATTCTATTTATTAACATTGCTCATTTCTTACTGTTGAAATTCCAATCGTAGAAGAAAATCAATTAACATTGATTCGTATAATACATGTTATAAAAATTCATATACTGCAAAAAGGAACAATTTCGTTGGTCACATTTATTATTAATACAAAAAATAAGTACAGTAAATGCTGTTTCACCAATAATGTTAAACGAGTACTTAGTTATTCGTACAATAATTAATATACTATGTTATTCTAATAGTGGTCTGTAACGATGTAAACAGTCGAGAAACTTGTAACACGCGATGTTTGTTCAAGAATGATAACTCCAGTGAGTATTACCTTAAACCGTTAGGAAGTGCTGTTAACTCAATTTTCGAACTTTCTGACAAGGTTTGTTTTTGTTACGAGCCACTCAGTTTCCATGGACCACCATCCAAAGTGCATGTAAATACTAGATACATGTCGCTTACGTGTAATTTATGCATTTACACCTGAATTAATACAATTAAAAAATGAATTATTATATTTTTACGAAACAATTTATCAGATATTTCAGTGTTTTGAAATAGTCCTTGGAATATAGTTTTGTTATTTCAATGGGTCTTACGTTACTACTATTTTTAATTACTTTATTCGTCTTCGTCGCCCGGGGGAAGAAATCGTACAACATTCTGTGGTTGCTTCTTCGTCGCCATAATCGGGACGCGAAAGCAACATCATTCGTGAGACGATTAAATCTGACGTTTCTGGCAGGTGACACTTAATTTGACACAGGTCAGATAGACATCTGAAATCCGTGCACTTAATGTATGTCGATGGGGATCAGGCTTATAGGCCAGGGTGGCTGTTAGGGGTCAGGATGCATCGTGTCCAGTTAAGCCTCCTAGTCACAAAGCGATGTCTTGAGGGACGAATGTCCCTAATTAACCTGATACCCTTCGGCGTATGTGTGCACATTCCTATACGACCAGTTGTTACACCGTTACACCTGTAGCAAATTCAATTTGTAATTAATCTTCTAGCCTCGAGATAGAGAAAATTCATAGGAGAGCCATACACTCGATTGAATGTTGTTAACGCGCGATTTAAATCTCAGACCACCTCCTACACATTCATCCTTTCGTCGTTTCGATCATGCAGCGAAAACTTGCTTCTTCGAATCACCTCCTCCATTTTGGAAAGTTCAATTTTTAAGAATTTTTAAGTAATCGCTAGCTTTTTAATTAATAGCTTTTTCCTGTGTACTTTTCTATATAATTATTTGCCGGTAGAATTCACGATAATTTTTTACCATTGTTTTCGAATTAAAATTTGTTAGATGTTTGTTAAAATGTTGCTGGATATTTATTCCGTGTAACGCAGTTAGTAAAACGAAGTGTTGGAGGTTGAGTAAAAATTTAAAAGGATACCTATTGAAAGTCTAATCGAGTTCACACACGCCTAATAAGGTTACTTAAAATTCTGGTAGAATTAAAGTTTTTGCGTTCTGGGGAAATTAGTTTTCTTCCGAGGTCCAAGTACACCTATGTAAATATTCACGAACAGAAAGAGACGGTAGAAAAAATAAAAATTGAATGTTACTATCACTGTAAGGATCAGTGTCAAATTAATAATAATTGTTCATTGCGTAAATTCGATATCAAACGTAAGAATGAGAAAGTAATTAAACGTGTACCTATTACTATTTTGTAAAATTAATTCCGTTCTCTGAATATCTTTGCATTAATTTTTACCTTTGACGATGCATCGGTTGCGAAGCGTATAATTAAATTAGAAAATAATATCGTACACTGTGAGGGACAAAATTATGAATAATAAACTTCTGATATAAATCTTAGTTGTAGGAGTACGAAATAGAGGTTAATCGTAGCTGTGAAACCATACCCTGAGGGATGAATATTCCAGATTAACTTGCTATCCTTTCTTGCGTATACACCAGGGTATTATAGCTACATTACATCCAATTTCTAGCAAAATTGCAGGTCATACACGGAGCGATGGCGACAAAATTTCCTGAAAAGTGTCCTTAGCCAATTTTGTTATGATTAATATTCCCTTTTAAACGAGTTCTTCCTAATAAATTTCATTCGAATTAAAAAAATGCATCAATTCAAGCTTGTATTCTTTGTAATTAATTTTTAAATATCTAAGAACTGCTTTACGAATACAAAATTTTGTACCCTTTGAAATTAACAGAATTATTGGGACATTGGGGAAAACAATTTAATTGTAAAGTAATTGGAATAAATATAATCGAAACATTTGTACACAAGTTTCAAAAAATTTATTGACCAGAATATAACGATCGAGAGTGCTTCTAAATTTTTGTACACGTACGTTTTCGTATTTGCAATTGACATTGGAACAAATCCCTCACGAGTATGATTACAACTATGAATCTCTCGGCGTCGTTCGGCAAAGGGACGCGGAAAATCGAGTTACCATCCAATTACGAAATCGTCCGGAAAATAAAGCTCTTGTGAAACGTGAAATTCGCAGGACACAGAAGACAACATTAATTCGCGAAAACTTGTTTAAGCTTTTCCGTTCTCTTTCTACGCGATACGTAATTAGAAAGGACGAACTCTTGACCCCCCCACGCACCTTTCGCCTCCATCCGCAACATGGAGATTGTCTTGCAGTAATTTGCATTGGTTTAACAGCCAGTTTCAAACTACTTGGTGTTACGTTGCACGCCTATCGTCTAATTTGTACCGACCAGCATACATGCGTGGAAATTCGCGAACGAAAAATACCTTGTAGTAAAGACTTTGAGTAGAGGTATTCGATCCTTTGACACGAAATATTAACAGCGATTTATTTAGGTAGAACCACTATTTCAGAAATTTCATTTCGCATTTCGTACTATGTGTATTGGATTAAATTTGAAATTAAAACCTGGGTCGTGCAAATCTTTGGGGAATTTATTTCTATCGTGTGTTCGAATTCATTTTTAATTTCGTATCGGCTTAAAAACCATTAATTAACAGTGTAAGTTATAGTTTTAATATTTAATATGAATGTCACATTAAGATGATATATTTTTTATATTTTTGCTCGCTGTACTCTATTTTACCGTATTATATTTTAACTCTGTGTTATTCAAAAATACGTCTTTGTTTTCCCTGGCTAGATGGAAACTTGAAAAGCAACCGACCGGAATCATTCGTACGTTATTGTAAATAGAATCATGCCTGCAGGGAATTATAGTTGTCGTAATTTTAATTTGGTGTTAAATATAAGATCACGTACTGCACTATTAAACGTCGGGGAAATAATAACAAAAAAGAACATTGCGCCGAAAATTTCATTACCGAAATTTCAGTATCTAGTTAAGCTTGAATGTATCATAACACGATATTAGTGGAATAATTAATTATTCCTAGCGCTTGTATATTTCAACATAATAATACTTGCATTTAATATGAGTTCGACTAGTTCAGAGTGAATAGAATTAGCGTTATGTACTTAGTTTATGTGGTTCATTTACATAGATCGCTATTTTACAAAAATCCATTAGATACTGCGTCGTATATGACTTGGTAAAAGTTTTCATTCAAATCTTGTAATTGCTCATTAGAAACCAGTTGAAAAAAGACAAAATTAAATGGATGAATTATAAAGAACATATATTTTTAATTACATTTTACACAATTATTGCTTCTTAACGTCGTGGCATATTACGTATTTTCATCTTTCTTGATATTTTCAAACCCTAACTGCAAGCTGTTAAAAAATTCTGTCTTGTTCCATAGCTTCTCCAAAGGAACCTTAGCGTAATACCATAAATTTTCGATTGGACTTAAATCCAGATTATTTACTGGCTACTCGAGTAGTGTTGTATTAAAAGTTTCAAAGAACTGCTTAGCTGTGTGTATGAATTAATATCTTAACGTAATAGAAATTCGTTGTTAAAATACAGTTGTAATATTGATCGTCGTAAATTACCATTTATTATATAATTATTAATATGAACGTTTCCGGCGTTGCAATAATTTAATTGAAAATAAAAATTGCAAAAGCGTGTTTCCGCGAAAACGGTAAATCATAAAAGGAAATAATGTAACTGTTCGCGGATTTTCATCATAAATATTTGATAAACTTTTATCTGACGGTTGCTGTGCCGGAATTAGTAAATTATTTTTTAAATAATCTTGAATAGCGATGCCATTTCAAATCGTACGTTATCCTATGCGACGATTATTTTATTTTTAAACCCGAAGTAAATAACGATAGTACGGTTATTACAGACTGATATATTGAATCTATTTCTTTAATACTCCTTTTTTAAAACTCTCGACATTCGATCGTGTTATTCAAAGAGTAGAACGATTCTCTCGAAGTCTGTTCACCTAATCAGGTAAGAAACCTCGATTATGAAAATGAGAAATAATAATGGAGGAGGAAGATTTCACGATAATTCCTTCATTCTATCGTTTCGCCGTAGAACTTGCCAAGCACTCTTTAATTGCTCGTAGAAAATCCAAGGCAGACCGAAAACTATCGTACGCCGACGAAAAGTTTTCTCGTGAAAGGAAACGAGATGAGAAGAGCATACATAATTCTCGGTCGTTTCCACCGATACTTCGCGAAGTCTCAACACATCCCCGAAAATCCTATTCTCTTCTTTTTCGCTGATTAGAACATTTCCCGACGAGTGGACGTTCAAATATTTCTTACAACGAAGTTGCACAGAAATTTCACCAACAAATATGAATTACAATTTCAGAAATAAAGTTCAATAAATTTTATACAGGGTGTTCGACCACCCCTGGGAAAAACTTTAATGGCTCTAGGATAATAATTTGTTGATTGAGACTTCGTTAAAAAATTATAGAAATATTTCCGGCCAGACAGTATATTTTCGGTAAAGAATTTTTTTCTCGAGACTGCGTAGGAATTCGGGGGTATGTATATTGACTAAAAATAATTGTAATTAACTCCTACAGTTGAAAATAATTTTTTTAGAACGATTTGAAAAAATTTCCGAAAAATTTCAGGGAAACATATCAATGGTATGGTCGGACATTACATTTTCAGTAATGAATTTTTTTCTCGAAAGTGGGTAGGATTTCGGGGGTATGTATAATGACCAAAAATGATTGTAATTAACCCCCACAGCGGAAAATAATTTTTCCAGAACGATTTGGAAAAATTTTTTCCCGTCGAAAAATTTCACAGATTCTGGAATTTTTTTCTCAAAAGTGGGTAGGATTTCGAGGGTATGTCTATTCACCAAAAATGCTTGTAATTGACCCTTACAACCGAAAATAATTTTTCCAGAACGATTTGAAATTTTTTTACAAATTAAACTTTCCCAGACACTGTAACACATAATCGATAGTTTTATATTAATTAAAAAGTAAATACACAGGAATTTCCACAGAAAACAAACGTTCTGGTTTTAGTATTTCAAATTGTATGTCTCATCTACTCGCGATTCTAGTTTCTAGCAATATTTTTGAAAATTTCGTTCGTGATTTTATTAAATGTGTTTTAAATTTGTGTCCTACGCGACATAATCTTCACGATGGTTTCGTAAGCTATTTCTAAGGCTTCGAGATATGTTTCGTGCGAAGCCTTATTTTATTCCACTTATTAATCCTCGACAGGTATGCTTTCCACTGCCGTCATTTCTAAAGTCCTAAAAATAATTATTACACATCGAATATTTATGATAAATCACTGTCAGTCTACTATTTCTATTAGACCCACTGTCGCGTGGACATTGATTAAAAAATCTGGGCTTCTCACCTTTATAAGAACATCAATAGATAATCTGTTTCAGTAGCAAAAGGTTTCTCGCTCTATATTTGAAATTGACGTATGTAGGTTACAATTAATACGGGGATCAATGTTATAACGTCGTTAGATTGGTAATTCCTAATGGAAGTTGACGGTGATCCCTTCAAACTAAAAAGATAAATAAGAACAGAGATATGTATAACAGACGTGTGATATTACACGTTTAAAAAAATTCTGTTTTATTCTTCTCGCTTTTAGACTTGCAACGACGATTATAACATCAAACTTCGGTAAATATTTCTGTGTTTCGCGAATTTTCAAGGGAACAGACAGAGAGTAACGAAGTTTGCCCGAAAGATCCCGAATAAGGGAAACAATTAAATAAATGAAAATTACCTGAACCTGTGGATGGTACAAACGACCCTGTTACGAGATAGAATTACGACATCGATTATGAGAAACGCAATAATTGTGGGAGAACGCCAGCGAAAGCACCGACAGAAATATTATTTATAGGGTTGGAGGGCGGGGGGTGTACTCTCGACCGCGGACCGTCCAAGTCGTAATACCGGTGATAGTAAAATATATAGACGGGGCTGGTTTTGTCGCGCGCGTACCAGCGGTTCTTGCGATACGCGATGGGTGAAAAGAAAATGTGTATTTAGGGGCGCGATAAAGCGATTTCTTTGGCATATCACGGTTCCGACGTCGCCGTAAATTTCATTTGTCCGGTATCAGTTTGTAGCAGAAGGTTCTTTATATCAACAAATATTCCCATAATGGAAGTTTCACTCGACAAAAACGGTTTTTAAACGGTTGTAATATGTCGTGCGTGTCGACGCGTCTTTGCCCAATACGCGTGGTTTGGTGGTGGGGCACGGTCGGGCCTCACCAAACCTCGCGTTGAGCGGCTCTCTTTCGTTACGGATCCGTGATCGTGTCAACATCACTATTTGAGGAAAGCAAAGGACTCGTCACAAGGCTTGTACACAACCGAGAAAGAATCTTCCGACTCAGGCAGCTCCAAAGCCAGCTACGTGGTCTGTTCTCCAGTAATCAAGGCCACACACCACCTTCTTCTTAAAGAGAGTAAAACCAATTTTATTTCTTTACGATTCGACCAGCAACGATCGTTGTTTTTAACGGAGACGCGTAATAAATCGAACGCCAGGCGATAAATTCAGCATCGTGGTCCTTCTCGCCTTCTCGAATAATATAGGATATTCGTCGATACTCTATTAACCCCTTAACGCTCATATTTGTCGGGTTAACCAAGAATGATCAGTTTTCTGTATTGGATTTGCTTCTAAAAATGCAGTTTATCGCCCCTTAAACCGTTGGAGTAAACAAATATCGTTTTTCAAAGCAGTCAGACTCGTCGAACGTTAAGGGGTTAACACATTACCGAGGGTGAACGAGTATTTCTCCGACAACGCAAGAAACAAATTCTATTATCCACATATAACTACTGAAAATTTTGATAAACTATATTAATTACAAAAATACTTGTCACATTTTTAGTATACACATGTCGAAGGAATTCTATTTCATTAAAATCATCGTACAGGAAAGTTTTAAGAAAAATGCCCCGTCGTTAATGTGTTAAATGGAATATAAATTCCACGGGACTTAGGAAAGAAAATGAATTATTTCATTAAACGTTCCAGTACAAAGCGAGCGTTGGACAGATTTCTAAAGAACGAACTGTTCGATGTAGCGCAGGTGAGAGTAAATCGAAAGCGTCGGTGAATTTTTTGCCCTCTTTTTCGAAACCCTTTGTCAGCTGTTCGAACAAGATGCAATATGGCGAATGCGCGGTAAAACAGTTTACTTTATCCAGGCTCAAGCTAGATATGTATTCAGATTGAACAACGTGAACGGAACTTGAATTTGTCGGATAAATTGTAGCCGGACCCTCTAATACCGGATTTCATTAAAATTCATTCAGCCGAGCAAGCTGTCACACGTGCAGATTAAGCGCAGGGCGGTGGAACAGCTAATAGGCTTAGAATATCATGCTAAAGGATGCCTGAAAATTGATACGGAGTTTAAAAAACAAAGTAATTAAAAAGCTTCGTGTATCTAACATCGCGCAAGTTAATTTCCACGAAATATTCCATAACTTAAAACTCTTTCTTTTTATCATAAACTGTCGCTTAATTTAATTACAATTAATTTAAGAGCATGTAAACCGTCGCATTACGTTACAAATTAAATAATGAAAAATGTAGATCGTAATATTATTTCTTCGAATGTACATTATACGCGACACTTAATTTTATTAATTTTCGTGTCGCCTGTTAAAATTGGTTTCCAGCCACTAATTTCTTCTCGTCAGATTCAGTCGGTTCATTCGAGGCGTTGGTTTTAAATTACCGTGAAAACACTCGTCTGGAATTACTAGTAGAGATTTGAACGCTTCCATGAAAATATCTTGAACAAATGATTCTAATCTTATAAGCTCGCAGCGCACTCGAATAGCACAAAATAAAGTTCATGGTGGTAGATTGCGTTCTATTTCAGAAATTCTGACAATGACTCATTGCTGCCAGCGATATAACTCGAAATGTCACAGGCAGGCTCCTGCTGATTCCGAAAATATATGGTTGGGGGAAAAATGAACGTGGGTTGGGGAAATCTCTTGCTTACATGGCTTCGTAAAGTTTCGCGTGATTTGTGGGAAGGAAATAATCGTCATTCTTATATAAGGATATCTTATTTGTTTATCGTCTCCAAATGTGACGTTCTCCGACCTTTCGTCCCAGACTTTATTAAATTGATTAACTGAATGAAAAAACTGCCCAGATTTTTGGTAGAAAAATATATTTGAATTTCACAAATAGTTTCAGTCGAGGTAAACGTTGATCGTTTTTCTTTTCAACGGAATTTTTCTGGTATTTTATTTGATTAAATTTTTTGTTTGACGCACTATATTGCACAGTTTACAATAACGTCGAGCTGATATTGAAGAAATAACGAAATAGGAGTGCAAAGTGAAATTCAAACCATTAATAAGTTGCGATTTGTTTGTCGTCGGTGTAAAATCTATACGGTTACGCAATCGATTGATTTTATTCTTAAGCGAAAAATAAAACGAATTATACGTTGCTTTAGAAACGCAAGGTGTTTCTGGTGCCGACAATCTGGCTTGAAATGCCACACACAGACGCCATTTAGACGACCTGAATAGATTCTGATCGAAGGAATGGATACTTAATGAAAAATGTCATTTATATTTAACCTGATATCGCTTTCATTGTTTTCCTTCCTGCTAGTTAATAAAATGATTTTCACATACTTATTGTGTCAATTAAAATTAGGGCATCAACTCTTCTATCTAAAATAATTAGAAGTTTTGATTTGTCGTTCTGTTTTTTAATAGAATTTTTTTTAGAAGATTGTTATTTTATCGAAAGTTTTACATTTTAGTGATCGTTTCCGTGATATATAATTTAACATAACTCGAAAATTAAATGTACGTGTCTGTGCCAGTATTCTCCAAGTGATTGATAATTTTGCTGTAACTAAATTATTTTTATTGATTCGATATAATTTATGTATATTTTAACCTGAACCTTCTATTTTAAATTCTGAATAATATATGATAGATTTATCAATTTTATCTATCAGCAATTTCGAATTTAGAGCATGAAGGTGAAGATTTCTTAAATATTTCGAGCGTCTGGCTGTTTTACAAAACATTAGTCTTTTTGCTCTTCGATTGTCGGTGTTTTCTGTTTAATCAAAGTCGAGTCTTCGCGTATTGTATTCCTGGCGTAGCGTTTCATGCATGACGGAAAATTTGTTTTATGGAGGGTCAAAGAACGCTTCGATGGCAATATTGCGGCGAATGCCACGGACAGGCAGAACGTATCTAAAAGTACACGGACAGGGGTGAAGTAGTAAGGGCAGAGAAGAAAAGCTACCGTTTGCTCGGAAGAAGGGAAACGACGTTCCCCGGTGATTTGTGGAAAACAAATAATTGTCACCGGTGCCAATCACAGACCTCGTTGGTCGAATCCTCGTCCACGAAGATCCTGTCTAGGGTTAGTCCTTGATGAAAATCAGTCGATTTATTCCGTCGTTCCTTGTCCTACGGCTCGTCTCGTGCTAGGCTTATATTTAAACGAATCGAGGTTTTATCTCAAGCTGTGCCTTCTATTCTTGATACGTAAAAAAGAATTCCTGATCCCTCTGAAAGTACCGCCCTTGGTTAAAATTTAAATGTAATCGTTCGATCGGTCTCATTAAACGCAACGTCACGAAATGAATGTCTTTTGAGTGTCTCTTTTGGGAAAAACAACCTCAGGAAAAAAGAATGTTACATATAAAAATTAAAAATACACGATGATAAAAATTCCGTATTGAAAACAATGTAGTTTATTATTAAATGAAAATAGTTTTTAGTGGAGATACAGTTTATATTTAAACTTTTCTGTTTGTATTTATATTAATTAATTTTCCATCGTTACGATCTTGGTATTCTAGTGAAAATGCAGAATTGTTTTTCGTTTGCAAACACGTCAAAATTGTTGCGTGCAAGCATGTAGCTGAATAAATAATATAAAATTAACTTTACTGCTTTTAAAATAAGTTAAAATTCATGACGTAACAATTATTTTTAATGTTGTTCAGTTTTATCAAATGATTCGGATTTCGGATCAGTAGATTCTGCAGTACCGCCGTTCAACTATTCGCATTCCTGAATATTGATCCAGCTGTACGAAAACTGCTCGACATTCCGATAAGTTTATCGTTTGTGAAATGAAAAGAATCGCATTCTTTTCGACTAAATAGTTAGAACGATCAATAACAAAGCGTGATAAAAGTAAAACGCACTGTGGATTGCAATATTCAATGATTGCATTATGAAATGACAAAACAGTTTGATAGTATTAAACTAAAATTTCTCCTAGACGTGGACCACGATACGTTATATATTCCGCATACCCAGTATGGTAAACGATATTGAAAAACATATTTCAAAATAATTTATACCCATCTGCACTGCTCTGTTTCCGCGATTAAAAAGAACGACGTACCAGATTTCCTGAAATTTATACCTCCGATTCATCATAAATTTTTCAAAGCTTCGTAGATGAATGCGACGGTAAACTAGGGGACTTCTTTGAATAATATATTATAAGAAATAAGGTATTCGATACATTCTTCTTCGCTTCTGTACTTTGGTTTTTCTATGCAACCGGTAATAATATATTATAATGAAAATCGTAATTTATTTTTCTCAGCCAAAACGATATGCAGTACAATAATGACGTGCTTCTGAAATATCACACAATTACTACACCTTTAATTTCTGAAAATAACATTGTAATCACAGACACCAAAAACCCTTAAAAAGTCGTGGAAAATGAATCAGTACGATCTCGTCCATCCACCATATTTACCTGATACTGTTCCCTCAAATTACCATGTGCTTCGATCTCTATTGATTTCTTGGAAGCCTGCAAACAGTTCCAATATTAAATAAAAGATTTACCAACATTTCTCACTGAAAATTCCGACGTATCTGCACAGAGTTTTCGACGTTCAGCCTGTTTCTATATTCGAAACATCGAAATACACCGATATAAAATTTTGGAATTTCCATCGCGAGTTCGATAGTTTTCCCGCGTTTCGAGCCACTGGTGAAATTTCTTTATTGGTTTCGGATAACGGGATGTCCCTCCGTAATAAACCTGTCAATTTAAAGTCTCGTTACGCTCGCGCGTCCGCGATAGCAACTTTTAAGCCGAAAGGGATCCGCCATGAAGTTTCGCCGCGGGTGTATTGGTCTGCGGGGCTATATTACTCGGCAACCGGCGAAGATTCAGAGACACCGTAATCATCGAACTTCGAAAACTAAAGGACGATCGTTACCCCGGCGAAGGCTGCTCGATTCGACGCGCAACGAGACAGCCACCGGTTCTTATCAGTCGTCGCGGACATTACGACGAAGAATGGAAGAAATAAGGGGGCACTTCAAAAGGCGGTCGCGGCGCCCCACAAAGAACCCGTCGAGTTTCGCGGTCGCCAATAATTGGACGGTGGGTAGAGAAAAAAATTAAAATAGTCCAGACGACGGGAAGTGACGGTGTAGATGATACAAAGGGTGGAATCGAGGGGGAGGGGGAGTGGATCGTCCTACCCCCTCGATCCGCAGCCCTACACGTAGCCCTTCCGCGTCGCCGTTTCTCCTCCACGCCCTCGCCTCTCCAGTTTCGCGCTTATTATCCGAAAGTTCCAAAGCGAAACAGAGTGAAACTCTGTCGGCGCGGAGAACTTTTAACAACGCTACGAGGGCACGATTTCGTGGCTATCTCTTGTGTCACGGCGCCCGGCCGTGGGGATGCCCGGGTAAAGGGATGAAGCATGACCGAAAGGAAAACGGAAGCGCCGCGCGCGAAACGGTATCCCGGGAAAAATTTTGATGAAGAAAGGAATGCGTCTCCAGAGAAGGGACGTAAGAGGTGACGTAAGAGCGAGGGAAAGCGGAAAATAGCGTCTGATAAAACGTATGGAAATTGAGAGCAACGGGGGTGTCCGCTGGGGAGGTTTAATCTAGGAGGTTCGGGTCGACGAATGGGCGAATAAATAAATCGCCGTACAGTGGTGTATTTCGCCCGAAAAGCCCCGCGTGCCTATTATGAAATTTGCTCAATCTTCGAACTTGATGAGAAAAAATGCATTTTAAAGTTTGATGAAAACACACACGTTATATTTGCGGTAAAAAAATTTTTTTCTCAAAAGTGTGTAGGATTTCGGGGGCATGTGTATTCATCAAAAGTGATTGCAAGTGACCCCCACAACTGAAAATAATTTTTCCAGAACGATTTGAAAAAATTTCAGGGAAACATATCAATGTATAGTCAGACATTACATTTTCGGTAAGGAATTTTTTTTCTCGCAACTGAGTAGGATTTCGGGGGTACGTCTATTGACCAAAAATGGTTGTAATTGACCCCTGCAAGTAAACATAATTTTTTCAGAATGATTTGAAATTTTTTTGTGTCGCCGAAAACTTTGTCCATGTGTACCAGTTTTCTTGATTTTCCGATAAACCATTCCTGGGATATATTTCAGACAGCAAAAATATTGTAATTGGCGTCAGTTATACGCGGCGAAATACTCCGTTTTCCATATTTACGACACTCAGGATTTTTCATATTTGGGACTATATAATTGTTCGGTAAAAATAACTTAAAAAGATTGTTTCTACTTTTGGAGACGAGCTCGCCAGAAATGATAGCAAATACAAATAGAACGAATGGGGCTTCAACGTTTAATTGATGCCCGAAATGAAGTTTCCCTAGAGCGAGCGGAAACTTCAATTTGTAATATTTCTACGTTTTAATGAAACGTGCTCCGGGCAGTTTTACGCAATAAGCCGATGAAATAGAAATTTCTACCGGCACAAGGGAGAGAAAAGGGCAAACGTAGAGATCTGTAAACTTTTGTGCTCGGAGCGAAGCACGGTACGACAAAGAAGAGTCGCGAAGAAAGAAAGACAAAATTATCTACTAACAAGTTCTCGAAAAGCCAAGAACCGTATCAAAAGAAGAGGTAACAAAGGATCGCAAAGTCAATGATAAAGTCATTAGTTAATGAAAATTCCTTGAAATGACAACTCCTGCGAGAAATAATATATAAAAAAAAAATACAAATATAATATCGCGCTAGTAAAATATAATTATATTTTTCTCTATTTAATAGGAATAAGTGAAGTACCCCTGTTAGAAATTTCTCTCCGTGGAATTCTTCTTTATTTACTATTACATGCCTGCTGTGTTTTATCGGTTCGTTTTCGTTTTACGAACAACTCGCTGCGCGGGTCGACGAGCATTCAACCACGTCGAATCGGAAAACCGGGGCGGATACCTCGAAGGGAAATTCGTTTGAGCGATAAAGAAATGAAATAAAAGATCGCGGGGCTATAAACAAGCAGAGGGAACGCAGACGCGTTAAATAGGAAAGAAGAGGCCCCGCGACGGTCCTCGAGAAGGGAGAGAATGGAAGGATCGTTCTCGAAGATTCGTGGAGAAAAAGGGAAAACGCGAAAGTAGTGAAAGTAGAGGAACGAAAGGGGGAAACAGAAGGAGGCAGCGTTGGAGAAGTTTTATTTCAAGGGAGGCTTCGGGGTGCAAAAGCTGCAGAACGGACGGAGGAAGTTCGTAGCCGGATAAATACGAGGGGATGCGATTCCACTTTTCTACTCCTCTTGTTTCATTCTCCCTCCCTTTATTTCTCTGGCTACGTGTCTGCGTCTGTGTCCGTGTCCTTCTCTTTCCCTCGTTTCTACAAACCGAACCTCTGCCAGCTTGGAGTTTCAGAAGTGCCTTGTCACGCGACGCGACAATGTCTCCTCGATTTTATCAAAAGTCTAAACACACCCGATTAAATTCAGTTAGGACGACGCACGGGCCAGACGCCTTTTGAATCGCTATCGAGCGCCGTGAGCAGCCTGAAAGTTGATGGGATTTCGAATGAATTAGCGTCGGGAAGACGAGCTTGTCGTTCGCTAGTTTTATTAGAAGTTCGACGAGGTTCGCTCCAGTCTCGAGCCTTTTAATCGAAAGGCTGGCTGGGAAGCGTGCGGGGCACGTTCGCGTGCAAACACGTACTGCCGTGCTTTAGCGTCCAAACGAGTTGATTAAATGTGTAATTTGTACAATTCTCCGTGGAAACTTTTTAACTCTTTTGTGTGCGAAGGAGTTCAGCGTTTCGATGCTAATCGTGGAAATAAGAGATCGCACAATTACACATGGAGGGTCTACATTAGAGAACGTACCACATTTCTTGACATTTAAATATTATTTTTCAGTCATAGGAACGAGAAACAGAAAAAGTCGATGTAATTATTCCGTTAATTCAAAATTTACTGAAGATTTTTTGAAGTAAAAAGTTGCTTTACTTGGCATAGTAAATGTAAAAATGAAATGTCATTGTTTCTATGACGGTAATTTTTATTTGTAAAATTGACAGGTGAAATTAAAGCAGAATTAAATTTTCGCTACTGTGATTCCCAGTTATGGTCACGGTATTCGAGAAAATCGAAGCAGAGTTGTCGGGAATAACAAGTTCAAAGCATTAGCGTTGACTAATTACCGCGTATTATTGCAGAGATTCATACATCGTTTTAATTGGTTGCCTCGTTAATCGTCGCGTGTACATATCATGCGACGATACTCTAACTGTTACACGTGACTCGAAGACAAGCAAAAAAATATTCGATCGAACATTCGCGCTTGTAAAAAAATTCCCCACTACGATCCAAACGAGTAACTGATTATTCTATCCACGGTTATTTATTAATATACACTGTGTACATCTTCTTCTAACATTTTACGTGTTAATGTTTCGTATTATAACGTCAATATTGTGGCTAAGTTTGGATACATACATGTATACACGAGTGTCTCGAGGTCTCAATATACCGTGGAAATTGCACAATGTAAACAAATAAGCACACACACTATCCTGTCAAAACATTTTGTGTTGCAACAGCAACGGTAATTGCTATGATTTATTAGTAATATGTACAACAATGAAGTAAACTTTTACCAACTATTATTTACGATAAAATTTGTTTGCAGTCGATACCATAGCTACTTCCAGAGAGAAGTATTATTTATGAACAAATGCTGGCTAGTAATTATGCAAACATCCCGTGTGCAAATTTCATTTTAGATAAAATAGACAATTTGTAATCTAGTCTTATCGTACACTAGTCGTATAATTAATAGGAATTCCTGAAACTTCTTTATGTATATAGTGTCAAAGTAAATGTTAAAATAAACATAGAAGACAGTAGAAATAGTAATAATTTATATGCTCATAAGATAGGGGATGAAATGCCCTTTAAAATGAGCGTTTGTACGAGTCGATAGCTTTATTAGTTCCGGAGATATAACAATTTTTGTTTCAAGTTGAGCGTCAAAGTAAATGTCAAAATAAACATGGAAGACAGCATAAATTAGAATAGTTGATATGGTCATCGGATAGGGGATGAAATACCCTTTAAAATGAGCGTTTGTACGAGTCGATAGCTTTATTAGTTCCGGAGATATAGCGATTTTAGTTTCGCGTCGATGCGGTGGCTAGTTCCGGAGATATAAGAGTCCGAAGCGTTTGTTTACTACGGCCTTGTCAAGGCCGTTGACCGCACGTGACCGTAGTAAATAGTAAACGTGACGTCACTCATTCACTCGGTCAGTGGGTCAACGTGCGACAAGGAGGTACGACGCGACGCGTTAGACAAAGACAGCGATAGTCGAATTAAGAAAAATTACCTTTTACATAAATTACGATATCTCGAAAACGGAAAGTCCGATCGACAAAAACAAAAAAGCATTTTAAAGGGGAAGGTTCACCGCTGCTAATGATTGCTTAATAATAGAGAAAACACTAGTACTTTCGGAACTGCAGACTTCTAAAGTTTTAGTATTTTTAATACGCGTTAATGGCCTTTCGTAAGACGGAGAGCGGAATTTTAAAAATTACCCCTTTACATAAATTACGATATCTCAAAAACGGAAAGTCCGATCGACAAAAACCAAAAGCCATTTTAAAGAGGAGGCCTTACCGCTTCTAACAGTGGCTCAATAATTAATAAAATACTAATAGTTTCGGAACTGCGTCCGTGTAAAGTTTATAACGTAAAAGAGAAACGTTGCAAATGAAAATGTTTGTCCCCAGGGTGAAAGGTTTTTAAATATTTTTTTTGAAATCTCAAGATTACGAAACGCTAAACGAAATTAAAGTTTAATTAGTTGAGAAGTTTATATTCTTTTAAGGTACACAAAGGCAAACAGAATTTATTCTATAGTTTTTATTTGATTCCTCGCGAGTAATCGAACACCTTCTATATTAAAACGCGAGCATGACTAGTAAGACAATTATTCTAGATTATTTGAAGAATTTCCATACTAAGTTCAAAGTTTATGTTCAGTTACTATGCGTCGACTGCTTTTCCGCCCCGTTTGGCACCGCCGCTGAAGAGACCCCGTTTGATGCCGCCGACTCGATCGCAGCATCCGAAGCAACAGAAACAACAACCAGCTGCAAACACGGCCACTGTTCCGGACTTGAACCAGCTGAAAGTATACAGTGAGTACCGCCATTTCGTTGGATATGAAACGTCCCAGAATCCTGAAAAAAAAGAAACACAATTTAGGAAGAATGTTTTAACCCTCGCGAAAGTACCTAGTTCCGCGATAAATTCTCTTAGAAATATTTTGTTGCGTTTCTTTTATAAGTATTAGGTGTTTATAAAAAAGCAAGAAACGTTAGAGAAATTGGTAATAATAGAAACATAGTTATGTTTATGTTTGTTCCGTGGAAAAATCATAGAATATGTTCATCGTAAAGTGTTGTTTAATTGTGCAAGAATTGTGATCGCGAGCGTGTACGTCGTCGAGCTGTAAATATGGGTAGGCGTGAAAACGGAAGAACGCGATAAATGTATTTGTCACGGGACGAGATCGCGACAGTCGAGTACGAGCCACGATTTACGTTTTCATTTAAAAAGTTTTAGATTATCGCGCATTCGTCGACTAGAAGCGAAAGTTTTACAGTTAAATAATCGCAACGGACGGTGTAGCGAGTAATTCATCCACCGGATGGGATTAAAATTTCCTGTAAACACACAGGATTCCAACGGTGGTTCGTGAGAAACAGTAGAACGGCTCAACAATTTTATTCTACGGAGTTCTTGATTAACGAGTAACGTACACACTTTTAATTAACAGATTCTAGCACTTTTAATTAAGTTGTCGATCAGGAGTATAAATGACACAGGATTTTATATTAATTTTATCCCCTTTAATGGTCTCTGTTTGTACAGTATTGTTAATTAATTAGAAATATAACTGGTTGAACTTATTCAATTCCGTTTCAAATTAAAGTTTAAGAAATCAATATGCTCTTCTGACTTGAGCAATTAGCGTGCTTTTAGTAGTATTATATTTCAGAAGTTGTTTATATTTTAAACTTGTCTAATTATTTTTCCTTTGCTTCAATGATAACGCCAGCTGCATCGATGCTACGATGCAGGTTTTCTGATTCTGGAAAGAAAACTTCGTATTTCGTATCATACTCGAAATCAACATTTTTTAAACGAAGTTTTCCATTTTATTTAAATGGAAATATAATTGATTTTTTCGAATAAAGAGCGTTTGGTGAACAATAACGTATACAAGTATAGAGAATCCCCCATTAAATAATAGCCAACCTCCTTAATTAGCGAAGACGAGTCAATTAGGCATGACCCATTTTTAATTGAGCGCGAGGGAGACGTTTCTGTTCGGAAAATGACCTGATTAACACTTAACAAACGAACCATGTAAATTTACGTTTTCAAACAATCATTATTCCCTGAACATGCGTCCATGAATAGTTACTAACGATGCTCGTGTGCAATATTAGACATGAAAGTAAATTAAAATAAATTTATTTAACGAGACTGCAGTGGTTTAGAATGTAAAAAGAATCCGTCCGTTAAGCGTTAACAAGTTTAAACGATTTCTATCCGAAAGACGAGGGTTAAATCGAAATTAATCGAAAGTTTACTCCCAATTTTCCTGTTTCAGGCAATCCGGATATCCTGATTTGCGGCAACTGCAGGGAAATGTTTACAGACTTGGGAGAACTGCTCGAACACAAGCGAAATTACTGCAAGCTGCGGTTCACGTGTAAATGTCACACCTTCAACGGAACAGCCCCAAGTATGTATTTGAAAGAAAAGTTAAAGGAAGCCCCGTTTAGGCAAACGCCTCGACCGATCAAGTTGCCCTTCCTCAAAGGGTTCTGAGATTTCCTACGCGACGCTTCAGCCTTTAAGAAATTTTCCAATAAAGCTTCGACTTTCGTTGGAATTCGAGGGCGCAGCCGGTTTCGAAATACAGGGTGTCCGTACAATTTCTATCCAGTTTAGCGAATGCCAGAGAAATACGACGTCCTCTTGTTAAATAATTAAGTGGCTGCATTCACTGAATAATTAAAAGTGAACTCGGACGTGACGGCCATCGGTATTCTTAGACTTGTGTTAACAGTATTTTCTAGGTGAATAAATTTAAATCGGTAACGTGTGGTGATATAGTTGGCAAAGTTTCCACGAACCTCTGCGTTCATTCTACTTTGCTTGTACGTTTCATCTACGTGATATTAACCCTTTGAGAAATTCTTTTCTAATACGAAAACACAGTTTTGAGATCGTATTGATTCTCGACTCGATTCAATTTATTCTAAAGGTTTTTGAAATAAAATATATATAATTTCGATTGTTCTGCGAAACTGGATATGTATTTTATGGACACCCTGTAACCACTCAGCCCCGTTACCTTTCTTTCTACCGCGTTGAACGGAGCAGGTGTAAAAATGAAATTCGTACCGGTTCGAGTGGTTCCTCTCCGCGAGGAATTGTATTTTGGCATTTTATCAGGAAATGCAGCTGCGACCGCTTAGTAGTTTGTTTAGGGTAGAGAAATCGAATCCAACTTTAGGAAAATGCACAGGTATTCGTCGATTTTTAGTGGAATATAAGTTTTAATAAACAAATTTTATCAAATTACGAAATATAAAAATTTCCCACTTGTAAATATGTACATTTTTCGTTTGAATACCATATTAGATGGATATACGTAATTAAAACATATTAGTAAACATTGCACTTGAAGTTATTCATGCCAAAGAACGTCAACTATAATTCATTGACATCGTATTCATGAGTGAAATTTTGGATAAAATCGTATCCGTATATACGTGTAGGATAGAATCACAAGAATTTGAATAATTCGTGTATTTATAGCACCGAAGCGGTTAAAAGCATAAAAGCATTTCATGTCCAAAGGGGATTCTACGACAGCCCTCCTCTGCGTTCTCTGCAAAGTATCGTTCCCGTCAGCATGGGAACTGATGGTTCACGCTCAGGCAGCTCATATGATCAACATTTACGAGCTGGGAACTCGACCTCAGAGTCCAAGATCCGCGCCCAGCCCTCCGCAAAGTCCAACCCAGCATCAAAAAGAATCATCACCGTCGCCCCAAGACTTTCAGGTGAGTTTCGCTACAAATTTTCCACGAGTTTCACCGCTGCTTCGAAAATAAACATTTTCATTCAATCGCGTGCACGTCCCAAAATATTAGATATTTTCAATTTATCTAAACAAAATTTCCTCTTTATTCTTTCACCGACGTAAATACGAACATCGAACACAGGGGGTATTGAATTCACGGGGAAAGTAATTCCCCTCTAATGGATATTTCGTTATTTTTGTTGGCCAAAAAGCGAAGTAGCGAACGATGACTGAGCAGTCTTATCAGAATGGACACCCTTGGTTGTAAAGGTCTGAAAAGAAAATGAGACCTCGTCTATTCGCGTAGCTTTAATTCCTGAGATATTTCCGACCGGGGCATAGTCCAGCGATCGAGTTATTTTCCGTCATTCGCGAACCGCGATTTTCCTTCCATTCTTTTCACCTTTTCTCTCGAGTTTTTTTTTTTAATTCCCGACAGTAAAAATCTTTACTTCTCTGTATCTTCGAACCGAAGGTGAACCGTGAATTTACTTCAGAAGTTTCGAGGCGTGAAGTAAACACAACGAACCCAGACTTCCTTGCTTTTATGGAAGAAATTAATTGGACGTTATTCGATACATCGAGCACCGAGAAAAATTACTAAAAAAGCATCGAGCTCGAACTGAATTCGATATCAGACGATAGAAAACGATATACCCTTGCTTTGAAGAGACTATAGTATTCGTAGAATACGTTTCGGGAGATTATCGTCCTGGCTTCTTTACGTCGCGTGTCTTACGTATTAAGGAATCGAGAAGATTGCATCATCTTGTAATGTCTTTCGATAAAAACTTTGCAGATACAGTTTAAACTTTTTTTAAAACTCTTGTTCTTGGCGCGATAACGTGCAAATGACTTTTAAGTTTATCACCATGGTGAATGACTCCCGAAAGGGAAGGTATTACGACATGGTACAAGAGTAGGTTGTATAAAGAACGTTATTGAAGAAAATTTTCTTCTTGCACTCCGGAAAAGACTACCTTCCGAATCATTTTTCACGGACACGTGATCTCCAATTTTTATGCTTGGCTTTATTTATCGTAGAAATTTATTTAGAGCAACAATAATGTTTCTCCAATATTTTAAATCAATTTTTTGATTATTTTCTGCGAGGATTAGAATTGATCGTAAAATTGCATCGAATGAGGAGTAATAATGACAATGATGTCAGTCAATTTAAACAATACAAGTTCTCCGGGTTGCAAAGGAGAAAAGTAATAATATCGTCGTGCAAGCTCGGTGCTTAAGACAAGGTTTCGAAGAACCGGAACGAAATTCTATAACAAGAGAATGAAAAGCTGTCGTCGTAAGGAACGACATACAACTTGGAAAAATATTACTCCATCATATGTTTCTCTGTCGATATGTCAATTCCAGAGCACAAACAAGGTATACGGATTGACCTATCAGGAACCGTGAACCTTCGTTTTGGATCTCGGTATTCGAGTACCTTTTTATTATTTTCACTCTCAGTGACACGAAGCATCGAATCTTATATAAATTATACTTCGTTTCGTGTAATAATAACATCCTCCTACGTGGAGACTATCTGCTAATCGAATTAATTTTTTAAACGTTCAAATAATTACATTTCTGTAGTATCGTGTAAACAATTATTTGACGAGAAATTTTTTTATTTATTTCGTGACAACGAAGCTCATTAAACGTGAATATAATTTATCAAGATACGTGATTTAAGTAGAATAGTTCTGCTTTGGTCAGACGTTCGAATAAAAATAAGTAACAACACTTGAGATCTTAATTGTTACTCTCTGACGTATGTTTGGTTAATAATCCGTGACACTTTTTTCGTAACAATCGTGCGAGTCAAGTGACTCGCGGCAACCTCTGAAAGGTTCTTGTAAATTTCTGTACAGCTCGTCTCTCAGCGTCGCCATTAGTCGTGTCAAGTATGTTCGCATAAGAGTACGTGTTACACGCGACAATGAAAATTTTGTTCCCCGAATGATAAATAATAATCGTTTGATTTACGGTAGAACACCATTTATTGCGCAAATATTTCGTTCGTTCGTTAAAAAGTCAGTCATAAATTGGAATCTATTTTTTAAATCGGCGAGCAAAAGCTTACGAACGAACCTGATATTTGTATTGTTGGGAAATAAAATGTCTACGGTCCCGTGCAGTGCTTTAGACGTGGAACGTTCGAACGTTAAACGTAATCCATCGTTCCATGTTTGTTGCAGCAGGAAACCAAAGCGTCCGATTGCGAAGAACGCGCCGAAGAAGAGGATTTAGATGGACACGAATTAATACCGTCCCCCGACAGTGGCAAATCAACGGATAACGAGGCAGCTCTGTCACCGATTAAACTACGATCTGATGTGAATGGACTGGATCACGAAGAATGCGACGAACTAATGCACGTCGAAAACACCACACAATCTTGCATCATGCACGCTCTCAGCATTGTGAGTATCGTTATCCTACTTTCCTAATTGCTTGTCTTTACAATCTTTTAAACGATTGCTTTATTCCCTTGACAAGAACATCGTTTCGTTCGATTTAAAATAGAACACCGAATTGCACAAATGTTTCTTCTTTCCGAAGTAATCGTAGAATATTCTAAATCACTATATGTGACTGGAAATACAAAAAATGTTATCAAATGGCTGGAACGTTATTATACAAATTGTTTAACGTAAAGAATAGCGTCCCAAGTTTGTTTTACTATTTTCTACAAGTCAATTAAATTTAGTTATAGAGGACAATTCCATAGAAAATCTGTTTTGCATTAATTTTCCATTTAGAAGCAAAATAATATACTATTTATATAAAATTCTCTTTTAAATCGAAAATCGAGTAATAGAATTTAACAGAAATATTATGAATATTGATCGTTTATGAAATATGAGATACTGAAAATACTGAAATACTGAGAACGTTTATTGAAATATGATACTCGAATCTGCGAGTGAATAAATTCAATTCCGACCGAATACCTTTATTTCATTCCTGTGCGTTTATTAATTTCATACTTTGTAACGCTTAGACGATGCTGAATTAAATCGAAAACGCATAGACTAATTTTTGTAAAATCGATTCCAGTTTTCGCAGTAAAAAGAATTAATTCAACCATTGCTCATAGAACATTGACAATTTAAAATACGATAACCGGAAAATGAAGGTCGGTAAAAACCTTTTTAATCGAAACTTTACAATTTTTAAAAATTTTTTAAACTAGGTATGCTTTCTGTTATATTTACGAATCTCTTTTTATTTTAAAGTATAAGAGCTGGTCGAGTGCAACGATCGCGTATACTTTTGTAATTCGCGTCGTATTAACAATAAACAATCGTAATGGACTCTATCGCGGTACAGTTGTTAAAAGCGATCATTCGATGATCGTTTCCATCGCGGCGTAATCGTAAAACCATTGACGTGACGGTATTCACGCGTGTTGTAACTCGAGACGGAAGCTCTTCCTTCCTGCAATAAATCACACGAGGACCGAACGTTCTCTCGCCTTGTGCCATTTCGGTTTTGTATTCACCGAGACGATCGTTGCCAAATGGTTTCGCGAAACCGTCGTATTCGCGTAATCACCGCGCGTAAACGCGTTATAGCTTCCAGGATCGCGTTCAAAGATTTCTGCGGGCCGTATTCATTCAACGTCGTGATACACGCTCGAAAAACTTCATTGCAAATCCGTGATCCTTTCAACCAGCGGCAAACATTTCCTGAGACGAGCCGAATAACATAAATTTGCAACTTCGCCCTGGAGGTTGTACCGGAGAATTTCTCTCGCGCGTCAAAGTATACAAATGCTTACGTTTGAAACTTTTAACTAGTTAGATATGTATATCATACTGTGGAGAGTTTAAAATAATGTGGTATACTCAGCTATGTGTACAAGTCTCTCTTAAAAGTATCTGGTTGAAACGATTGCCTCTCGTTACGATGAAAAGAGTTTAGGGAAATTGAACAGAGAATTTATTAAACGCAAAATTACTTTTTAAATTCTGAAATTTCTCGAGTCGAGGTATTCTATGATTTCTGTAGTTTTTCTTGATCTGTATACCCCGCAGAATTATTTTTTAATTTTATTAATATAATCTCAAGATTCTGTGGATGAAATACTATTTTAGAAATTAACGAGAAGTATTCTTTCCACGAGAAACAATTACTTTTCATTGTTGTTCCAACTCAGTGTTCTGTATTTTTAAAATCGATTGGAAATTCTCAATGGATGAGACTGATTTGTAACGAGATTTCACGCGCTTTATCCTCGAAAGTGTATTTAAGCACAGATAGATAGTATCAAATGCTGAGATTAATCCGCGTACAATCTACGACAATACGCAAACAAATTAGCACGGTTGCATCGCATTAATAGCACCGTGTGAATCCAGAAATAGTAATATCGTGATTCTATCGTGAAATTCGCTTATAAATAATTCTAAACTCCCGATAGTTTCCCGACACCAGCATTAAAATATTTACACGTTCCAATCAAATGTGCAGATAGAGTGCTTGATTGAACTTTAAATTCGTTTTAAATAATAACATGGACGAAAAAGATTTTATGTAAAGGTACATCTAATCCTTAATTTACACTGCAAATCCACTAATTAAATCAAAATTTTTTACTCGATTGTTTAAGTTTTATTTAAATGCACTATCCGCAGAGGAATATTTGGTATTTCGTTGATACTTTCTTTTCGTTTATTGTTATTTGTCTGCAGCAGAACTGACAACTCGCGGGGGAGTTCTTAATCCTGGTTTTCCCCGTAAAGCACTCCGGGCGACCCGAAACTTTTGATAATTTTTCTAATAGCTGTGTTCATCCTCGCTTATATATACTCTCACCTTGTGCGTTACAGGATTCGTCCTTGGAACTCAACTCTGACACGAACTCGAGGGGAAGTTCTGGCCCAGTCATGGCGTTGACTAATGGATCCTTGTCCGCGAAGGAATAAGTCGAGAAAGAATTAGTCATTGGAACACGGTTCTCCCTGTCCGGGGATTTCTGTACCAACGCCACCAACGAGACATATCGATCTCCTTTAAGGATAACACACCCGTCTGTATATAGCTTAAATGCCTAACAAATAATTCAGGGTCGTCTCATGCCAGATCTGGGACCTATTTTGGCGAGTTCAGTATCGATGGATCGCGAACCGTTTCGAGGATCCGACGAATGGGAAAGATTTAAAGCGTTTCGCCTTCGTTCGCGTCCGTCTTATCGATTAATCCCGTTTTGCTCTCTTTTCTTCTCGAACTTAGCCAGAAGACGAATCGTTTTTGGCGAGCTTCCATTCAGATGAAAGTACCGATTCCTGTTTTTTCCCCCCTCACCCCCCTCTTCTTTTAGTTTCGTTCGTTGTAGACACGTTCCCCCAAGTACCCGCGTTCGAAAATTTTTACAGGCACGATGACTTTTCGCAACGTTCGAGGAATACGATACCGTAAGTTGGGGCATCCTTCGCTCAAAGTTTAATCATTTTCTACCCTCCGTAAGAATATTTGAAAGAAACTATTTAATTGTTTCTTAGAAAGAGAATTGAAACTTGGGATAACTTTGGTCCGAAATTTGAAAGAAACTATTTACGAGAAATCGACGAACTAATTACGCGAATAGAAGCAATTTTCACGTAAAAAATTAACTTTTTCCTGTTTCGAACGATAATTACCTTGATCGAGTCCTAAAAAATTATTAGGTATTTCTTGTCTGTGATAAATGTTACATTTCTTATCGATCTTAGACGCAAGCTTGCTTTGCGGGAAACGCGTTTCGAGAGATTCGTCGCGATTGTCCGACCGCCCGAGGGGCGGGCAAAGATTTTTAAGTAGTCAGCCGCGATGACTCTTAAGTAGAAGATGCAACGTTAATGGATTCTTTTTTTAACGTCGTCGAGAAATAGGTGAAAACCAGGCTGTCCGTTTGTGGTAACATTTTATGAATGTTGCAAGTTGACTGCTGGGCGTCGTCGACGAAGCAAACTAAAAAGGAATATTGTTTCTCCCAGAGAACGTTCCGTTTCTTTTAATATTTTAAAAATCATTAACTATATAGAATTCGAGTTTCAATCCTTTGAGAGCCCCAAAAAAAGAAAAAATCCTTGTAAAGTTTACTGGAAAAATTTTGATAAATTTGCAGGTTCCTCCATTTATTATTTGGTTTTATTAATTTATTCGTGAACGCGTGAATATGCAAGTAATTTTTTAACAACCCTTGACAGATACAATAAAAGTCATGCAATAGAAGATTAACATTACGATGGACTAATCGTCGTAGGAGTGCTGAAAGAAAATGTTTGAACACAGGTAAACACTTTTATTCGATCCTAGATTTTTAAACTAAAATATCTGTGTTAATTCTGTTCTAATTTTGATACAGATGTTTCATAATACGTAGCCCTAATTTTAGATTTTAAAAAATTTTATTGAATATGTCCCTCCTGATAATCCATTCTCTAGTTGTTTTAATTTCGATACTGTTTTATTGGGCAAGCAACAGCGATCTGTCACTAATGAGCATTAATATATTATTAACGAAAAGATAGAGTAGTATAAATTTTCTGTGCAATCGTATTTTGCAGCTAAATTAGTCTGCATTCTCCGATCTACAAAGACGATTATAAATAAATTCGTCTGTTTTGCCCCTTGAATCTTTTAGCTCGATAACAAAAGTTAATTTTTATTCGAGTGTCCTGTTCGTAGACGCTTAATTATTTAGAACGTTGTAAATATTAGTATAACCTTAAATTAGTGTAATGGTGGTTGTTACGTTTCGTAAGATTAATTAGGGAAAATTTGATCGAAACGCTTTAAATTTTGCGTAGAAACGCGACTCCGCGATGGCTCTGCGATCTGATCGATACGAATTAGCCGAATGATGCTGATTTAGCGTCGAGCTGACCGCCATTGATATTATTAAGACACTTTTTGATCCGAGTAGTAACCGAACAAGGTGACAGCGACTGATCGTATAGGGAGAGAAGATGAATTATTTAATTTCCCCGGTAGATGATATCCATTATGTAAACTTTGACATCCGTAGGATCGAACCGATATGGTACTAGACGCGTGAAAAATGAAAAGCATGGATTCCCGGAATTCTATCGATCGCGAACAAGATAATTAGCATATCAAACGTGTATTTTTGATGACGTATGAGTGCGGTTTCTTTTTCTCCGGCGAAACAAACAGAGGCAAGCATCGTCCAAATTAGCGTAACTGATCGAAAAGGAAGAATAGAACGAAAAGAACAAAAAAAAAAAAAAAATAATAAAAACCAGAATCTATTACGGTTACTAATAACTACCGGCTACGTACAGAGATAATGGTGTTTAGAACTATAACTAACACACTTTTCGGAAAGGTGAACCGTCGCGTCGGTTCGATCGATTGTCAAATTCAAACGGAAACACGTTCTTCACACCATTATTAAACATTGAACCGCATGCTGATATACAGTACTTTAAATAGTTACAGAAAGCCTCTGAGAACTTTGGAAATGTATCTGTTTTCTATAGATAAAAAACTTGCAGTGTCATCGAGGATTCAGAGTTTGCGTCATTATTTCCACGTGATTATACAGGGTGTTCGGCCAATCCTGAGAAAAATTTTAATGGGAGATTCTAGAGGCCAAAATAAAACGAAAATCAAGAATACCAATTGAGAGTTATTAACAATTAAATTCAAAAATTTCAAATCGTCTTGGAAAAATTATTTTCGTTTGTGGGAGTCAATTACAATCATTTTTGGTCATTACACGTACCCCCGAAATCCTACCCACTTCCGAGAAAAAAATTCCTTACCGAAAATGTAATGTCTGACCGTACCATTGATATGTTTCCCTGAAATTTTTCGTCGAAAAAAAATTTTTCCAAATCGTTCTAAAAAAATTATTTTCGGTTGCGGGGGTCAATTACAATCATTTTTGGTGAATAGACATACCCCCGAAATCCTACCCACTTTCTAGAAAAAAAATCGAAAAGGTGTAAAATTTTTCGACGAAAAAAAAAAATTTCATATCCTTCTGGAAAAAATTATTTTCGGTTGCGGGGGTCAATTGCAATCATTTTTGGTCAATAGACATACCCCCGAAATTCTGCGCATTTTCGAGAAAAAAATTCAATACCAACGGAACTTTAAACGTTAATAACTTTTTAACAAAGCCTCCATCAACAAATCGGTATTCTTAATTTTCGTCTTATTTTGGCCTCTAGAATCTCCCATTAAACTTTTTCCCAGGGGTGGCCGAACACCCTGTATACTGTGCGAGTTAGTCCATTGTTAACTGTTCGATTTGATTTTAGTGCAACTTTGTTCTCTTCGAAATGTGAGAAATTCGAAGCATAATTCGGAGCGTAGCAGCAGTCGGACAATCGAGATCTAATTGTCGTTTAAAATGCAATGGTTATAATTTTTCCAGACGGTAGATTTATTTTTCAACGTAGAAATCGAACCAAAATTCAATTCTACGCGTTACTGGCTGCAAAACCGATCAGTTGCTTCCGTCTCATTGAAGAAATCGTTGGTCGAACGCAAGTTATTGGATGATATCGGGATGGAAATTACTCGTAAACATGATTATCGTTAAATGTCGTTGAATCGCCTGAAATATCCAGCGTATCCTCCGAAAATGCAACGAAACGTTCACGATGCTTGCAGCGAACGGTTAAAAGGTACTTTGACTCGTTCCGCGAAGATCGATGATAATCAGGAGACGCAAAGGGAAAACTAGGGCTGCTAATATCCGTGCGTCAGAGTGCAGGTGGTTTCCATTCATCTCTCGTTACAGTATGATCTAACGCGAATAACTATCGTGGAAACAATAATACTTGCAACAATAAGAATAAGTGTCCAGTTAACCCTTTCGCTCATGGCGCGTTAAATTTAGTATGCTTTAAAACGTTAGTAATTTTACTTGGTATTGCCCTACATTTTGTACGCGTATAAATACATATTATTTAACTTCTGATAGAGGAATTAAAATTTAAGGGACTGTTCAGAGATTACTAAATGCACCTGATATTTACCCTTTCCTATCCCTTTGCCACTTGTCACGTTCAAAAACTAACAGAATTGATTCCATTAAATTCTACCAAACTTCTACAGTAATTAAGCATCATTTACGCAAGCTGTCATAGTCATACTGTTTTTGGAATATTTCTTATCATAGTAAAATACTGGTAACAACAAACGTGACACAATTGTTTTGAAAAATTCGCGTCAGCTGGACGCTTCTTGCCTATTTTTGTGAGCACCGTGTGCGCCAAAAATCCCTCGATCCTCTTTTTCTCCGACAGGTCTGTACGAAAGGTGCGTAACGAGACAGGTTTTCATGCAAAACCAAAGTGTATCTACCCAAAACGCGAATAGACAAACGCAAAGTCCGACTATTATACGTGTACCTTGAAACAACAATCTATTAGGATATTTTCTTGACAGCATTGGTCGAATATATCGAAATTCTATAGTTAATTGGAAGGTGTCGAAATATCGTAGATCGGTTGAAAAATTTTTGTATGAAACGTCGTCGATATATTGTGGTTCCAAGGTACGAAGTCTTGACTTTTAAGGGACGCCAGTGAACATTTTCATATTTATATTTTATAAGGAGCACCAGTTTAACGACGATCGCGCGACAATTGCGCGGATGTTTGCCCGTAATACAGTTTCACTAACAATATTTATTATCGTAGATGTATATGTATAATTTATGTAATTCATCGCGCGTATCTATTGTTGTAACGTTGTAATATAATTATCATAATAGACACGAGGATGGAGTGATCGCAACGGAGCCCGTAAGTCGTATCAATAAGGGTGGATTTATGAGTTATTGGATGCAAAACGGACATAACGATTGTACGTACTTATACCCGTTTCTGCCATTAATTATCTTTTATTAACCGTGCGCGTATTCGCATATATTTTTAATATCCGCACGGTAATAATTCTCGCTTCGTAACGCGAACGCTCGTACGAGGACGTAATAACGGGAATTTAAACATAATTCCATCCGTTAATTAAACGAGCATAATCAGAATAGAATTACGGATCACTTCGGCAGCCCTAGAACGATTGCAATTCAGTCATTGATCTCTTCTTCAATGGGATTCTCAAATGTAGCATACCTAACGTCTGTTGTGTTTCCATAAATTTCGTTTCTATTTCTCGAATAACAGGCTCGTGTCTCGTGTGGAATAAAAATGGTTATTAAAGGCAATTTTTCGTTGTCGAAGATCTTTTGGTTCGCCTGTCGCGATCAATTGCAAATTAATACGAGATAACTCGACACCTCCGTACGCGTCGAGTTAGAGGCACCGTTTTCCCGTGTTCCATCGATCGTTTTCGACGCGATCGGCAAGCCAATTGTTTATAATTTCGTACAGAAACGGTGAATGATTTCTGCACGATCGAGTGTTCCGTTTCCCCGTAGATTCCTTCCGCGGATCAGCTAAATTCCATCGTAATTGTACATACGAAGCGGAACGACTCGCGAAAAAAAAAAAAAAAAAAATCCATCCGGCGTTTCCCCGATTGCCTTTTTTCGGTTTGCTGTTCGTCGTATTCCACGTGTCCCGCGCAATTATAGTTGAATCGCGCGTTGGACCGCGAGCGTTTCGCGTAGTGTCGGGAGCGAACCGCGAAACACCGATCGCGACGAGAAGGTGGAATCCAAATCGACGAATAAATACGTTACCGTACCCTTAGTGATGTGTAGATTAAGATACGTTAATCATTTACTAAAGAACATATCTTTCGAGTGGTCTATATAGTTTATCCGTATCACCGAATATATCCGTAAAAAATAAAACAAAAAAAAAAAAAAAAAAAATACGACGCAACTAAGAGAAGGATCATTGATCGATGAGAAATTAATTGACGAACGATACGTCGATCGAGGTGACCTCGAAAGTGACTCGAAAGCCTCGGCCGCTTTTCTTCCTGCGTTCTTTCTTCGTATGAAAAGAGGATACATTTATCTATGTTAAGTTACGATTAGATTCTAGAAACGAGAGTTATTTGTTCTATATAGTCCTATAAATATATATATATATATATGTATATATATATATTATGTGTATATATATATATATTATATATATATGAACAATGTTTTATGGATCACTATCATCTGAATAAAGTACATTACGTCTTTTAATGCGTTCGGTAATTGATTTACGATGGTCCCGTTTGTGCATATCAATCGAAACTTATTTAGTAAGGACACAAACGACGGCTATTTTTTAATATTTTCTAATAATTTTTCTAATCTTTGATAAGATTCCTCGAATTTCCAATAATAGTACTGGCATGTGTTTTAAGTTCTGATTCCAACTTCTGAACATTACCTTGCATTTTGACAGTAGTGGCTTTCAGTTCGTTTTTACGGAAATATTTTTTGTGCCCCCTTTTATAATCATCCTGTCTCAGAGTGTCTCAGCGTTACAGAAAGTGTTCCAGAATTAAGTGAATCAGGAATCATAGTAAGTATATACAATATTATCCATTTTCAATCAAACCAAATCAAAGAATAATGCAAAATTAAAAATAGAGAAAGAAGTCATAATAATTCACCTTCATCTAACTCTATACACGGTTTCATTTGATTAACACTAAAAGTCAAATAAAATGAACAAGTAAACTTCGTGTTAGTATTATAAATGATTAGAATGGACTTACTAATTGCCAGTAAATAGTTACCAATGTTACAAATGCGGTTGGTCAGTTATATAAAATTAAATTAAAATTAAATAATAAAGTTGAACAGTTCTTACCACTGATCGGAGGTAAACAGACCAGAAATATATAAATTTTTTTCTCTTTATTCAGAGTACCATAAACAGAAAAATTATGCAGGTGTTACAGATTAGAATCGATCGATCTAATTTACTCTAGGATTCTGAAATCTGACTCGTTGCGTGATCTCTCGTAGCGCTATTGTTGAAGGCAAAAGGTCGTCACAGGCCAGGAAAAAAATAAAAGGGAAAGAAAATTATTTTAACCCCCGTAGTTTTTTTTCGCGAAACTCAATAAATCTTCGTGTAACATTGCTTTGTGCTTTCGCTAACAATAGCTGGTCTCGCAGCTTTGACTGCCAGCGTATTGTTCAGATTGCAGCAGGCACAATGATTGTTTATTATTACACGTGGCCTCGCGTATAATCCAACGTTGTTTCTGCGCCGGAGAGATTCGAAGGACCGCCGTTGTAGGAAACATAATTCATTTACGAAACAAATAGCTTATTATAACCAAGCGTAGTTGACGGAAACACGATGCTTCTTGTTTCGAATTAAATTGTTCTTAATGACCCGATTGAGGGAATGATATGGCTTGTTGGGAGTACGCATAAAGTTCTTTTGGTTAATAAACGCGTTTACTCTGGGTGTTTCGATCTAGAAACGATTTCAACTAACTCATACTCTCGATTAATTGCACTTTATTGACACGGAACATGCGTTGCTTCAACAGTGTGTTTCTTAAAAAGGAACAGCGTGTATCGCGATTTCGTCTGACAATCAAGGTTCTACTCTACTTATTTTAGTATACAGGGTGGTTGGCCACCCGTGGGAAAAATTTTAATGGGAGATTCTGGAGGCCAAAATAAAACGAAAATCAAGAATATCAATTTGTTGATTGAGGCTTCGTTAAGAAGTTAGTAAAACATTTCAAATCATTCTGAAAAAATTATGTTTAGTTGCAGAGGTCAATTACAATCATTTTTGGTCATTAGACATACCCTCGAAATTCTACCCACTTTTGAGAAAAAAATTCAAGAAGGTGTGAAATTTTTCGGCGAAAAAAATTTTTTTCAAATCGTTCTGGAAAAATTATTTTCAGCTGTGGAGGTTAATTACAATCATTTTTGGTCATAATACATACCCCCGAAATCTTACCCACTTTCGAGAAAAAAATTCATTACTGAAAATGTAATGTCTGACCATACCATTGATATGTTTCCCTGAAATTTTTCGGAAATTTTTTCAAATCGTTCTAAAAAAATTATTTCCATTTGTGGGGATCAATTATAATCATTTTTGGTCAATAGACACAACCTCGAAAACCTACTCAGTTTCGAGAAAAAAATTCTTTACCGAAAATATACTGTGTGGCCAGAAATGTTCCTATAACTTTTTAACGAAGCCTCAATCAACAAATTAGTATCCTTGATTTTCGTCTTATTTTAGCCTCTAGAACCATTAAAATTTTTCCCAGAGGTGGTCGAACATCCTGTATAATCGTATCGATCATCTTGTAAGAAGCTTACAAAAAATTAAAATTTCGTATACAGAATTTGCAATTTTGCTATCTATATCTATTAACGTCAGATAAGTAGTCACGCCTACACCCTAAAACAAGCTTCGCGAGTCTCTCGAATATATAGACGCGTGTCTGTGAAACTTTTCACGAGGAACGAAGGGTGTTCGGAAATGAACGGGTCCGAAACGCGGGGAACGTCTTCGAAAGAAGATAAACCATCGTCTCTTTGCGTCATTGAAGACGTTGCGCCAGCCTGCGTTGCCTCAGTCAACTATTTCAAGGAACGTTCAGGCTCGTAGCGGGTCGGGGGTGGAATGGCTCGTTATACAAAAATTTTACGGCACAGTGCCCTCAGCCCCGTCAAATGAGCTCTCGTCTCCACTCGAGTCCACGGGTAATGAGTCTGTTGTTTCTCCAATTAGACCGAACGCGAGCACGGGAAATAGGTATAAGCGAAAAGGAACTTGGGCACGATACTTCTGCGCTCTACGTGCTAAGTGTTCTACTTTATTCCGACCAAATCCTCGAGCCTCTCTTTTCGTTTCCCCAGCCACTCTCGCTTTCGCGCGACGACCGCCTCAAAAACGAAGGAAAAACCAGAGTGGTCGACACGGGGGAAGGGCCACACGAGAACGAACAATGGCTGTTTCTTCTCTCGCCTGGGATCCTTTCGTGTAAACGCTCGCCGTGCACAGAACCCTCGAACATCCGCAATCGTTTCGCGGAAACTTTTCATGCGTGTCGCTGTTGGTCAACGGAATACTCGAGGGAGGTCCAGAAAGCATTCTGGAAATACTTGATTTCTCACGCAATTACTTCTGTCGGTCGTTGGCGACTTACAGAAATTATTTGGTTTAATGTTTTTTTAATAGTGTGATTAATATTAACAAAGCGTGTGTCTTTTAGTTTAAATCCTATGTTATGGGTAAAGAAAATTATATACATTTAATATAATAAAACGTATATTTCTGCTACGTCGAAAATAAAAATGCAGTTGAATATCATACATTTTTGTACACCAAGTGTGCAAGCATTTTACAATCTCCCGTCGACTATAACGACCCAAGTCTTCTCAAATATCTATGCGCTTTTCAAGTAATACATAAGTGAGCGACATAACGTTATTGTTCGCGATTGAAACTCCCGAGTCTCGGAATAAAATCGACTCTTTTCAGAGCCGACATATTCCCCTGAAAGTTTCGTACAAAACAAGTTACATGCAAGAAGTTTTGATATTTCTATGAAGGTCTTACTTCCCAATTTATTTCATGGTTAACAAGATCTTTATGGAAATTCATATTTTTATTAATAGAATTAACGAAATGGAAGCTTTGTAGACTGTCTCAACCTCTGCATGCAATAATTTCTGTAGTTCTTTAAGAATCAAAATTTCTCATAGAATGAGCGTGTGAAACTAAATATCTCGGAGTATGGATCAAGTAGGAGGTTTACTTTCTATTGCACAAATTTTTTTTTTTACCAGACATCAGTGTACGTTTAACGATATTAAGTATCAATTAGTGTGAGGAGTATTTCGAACTGACGTATTGAGCAAGTACTTTGATAGCTTCGAATGTCTCGATACCAACAGCCTTGATCTGAGAGGGAGGTAGCAGGAATCCAGAATTTCCTCCGGGTAGTTCGATGGTGTACGATAAATTGATACCAGCTTTTCCCATGGCCCAATCGTCGCTACCTCCAGCAGCAGGATCTAACACAAACACAAAGGATTAAAATTCTTAAAACACATTCTTAAATATTACAACTTTTTAAAGAATCTTATCACCAGACTGTGGATGTTTATCCATTTATAGAAAATTTTAATTCTCAAGAAACTACAGAATGTAGTCAACCCTCTACAAAGCTCCCATAATTCTATTAATAAAAACATAAATTTGCACAAAGATCCGCAGTATAGTCTGAAAAAATATTCATTACATACAGGGTGTTCGACCACCCCTGGGAAAAATTTTAATAGGGGATTCTAGAAGCCAAAATAAGGCGAAAATCAAGAATACCAATTTGTTGATGGAGGCTTTGTTAAAAAGTTATTAACGTTTAAAGTTCCGCCCATAGTGAATTTTTTTCTCGAAAATGCGCAAGATTTCGGGGGTATGTCTATTCACCGAAAATGATTGTAATTGACCCCCGCAACCGAAAATAATTTTTTTAGAACGATTTGAATTTTTTTTTCGTCGAAAAATTTAGGCATCTAATAAGTTTTTCAGTAAGGAATTTTTTTCTCGAAGGTGCGTAGGATTTCGAGGGTATGTGTAACGACCAAAAATGATTGTAATTAACCCCCACAACCGAAAATAATTTTTCTAGAACGATTAGAAATTTTTGAATTTAATTGTTAATAACTACTCTGGAATCTCCCATTAAAATTTTTCCCCAGGGGTGGCTCAACACCCTGTATATTTCTCGTTACTCACAAAGGTGATTAGCAGAGGTTCCATAAGTATATTGAGTCCTACGTGACTTGGCAATGGCTTTCGCGAAGTTGCTGGCGAGGTTTCGCTGAAAGAAAACACAAATCGGTACAAACAACAACAAAATTCGCACAGTGCTTATTATTACACGGTACTGATGCAAAAGAGAATTACACACCAGTTCCGGTTCGTTGGAAGGCACCTTAGACGTGAAGCCCCACGGGTAGAGAATGTACTGAAAGGTAAAATTTGCGTTTTTCGTTGGAAAAATGAAAGTAATACTGCTGCTCGAACGAGTGCTGGCGACGCAACGTGAAAACTAATTCGAAAGTTGTAATCTTGCGAATTCTCGCGCGCTTCGAAATTTTTCGACGCTATAAACGCTTACGCCGCGAGCACACGTGACTTGGAAGCGCAATTGAAACGCTCGAAACGCCTGGCCGTATTCGGATTAAAGTAAAGCCTGTTTTTTAAATCATCGATAGCTACCTGGCCGTACGAGTGAAACGTGATGTAGGCTTTGATTTGCTGTTTACGCGCCAGGACGAAATCGCGTAAGCGTTGATTTTCCACTTCGGAGAATGGTTTTGGTCCGGCGTACGTGTCGCTGCACGGGCTGGACGATGCACCGATTGCTGCGAACAAACGAGAATTCTTTTCCTAAAAGATAATATCTTCTTTTAACGCTCTGGCCACCGTTATCACGCGTACGTGAGTTAACTAGCAGCTATCGATCACTGTCCAGGTGTACAATTTACTTAATATCGCGTATCTCCAAACGGAAAGCTAATAAATAAGAATAACTCCGACGATATAGAACCGATTAATTAAATATTAGCAATCAATTTCGTTCGAAATATTTACGTGCTCGGAGGAAAATTCTGAAGTATGAAAGTACGTTACATTTCTTGAATTGCTAAAGTTGCGAATAACCAAGGTAAACGTAAAGTTTATTATACGCCACTGGTACACGCTGGAACCTCTGTTTAATTAATTGATCGATACACAGAGTGTTTATCTGGCGTTGATAAATATTGTATTTTAGAGCGGGATACCACTGCTTCGAATAAGACGAAAATCAATAACGATGGAATAATGTTTAAAACTTTCTTGCCTCCCGAGGTGTAAATAGAATATTATCAAGAATATTCTAATGTGAAGAAGTCGCATTAGAAAGTAGTCGACGATAGTGTTCGTAGATTTTATCAGGCGAGTTTTGTAACGAAAATAAAACTTGTACCAGATAAGACGAAGCTAATCTTTCGAGCTGGTATCGAGTGGACGATAATAGAATGAAAATTTCTAGAACACGTGTCCGAATTTCCTCACCGTGTGTCTAATACGGACGAGTGCTCGCGTGAATTTTCCGCGACAGGCAATTTTCAAACAGCGGGACGAATTAGGGATCTCAATTTAGAGAATTTCGCGAATTTGGCTGAATTTGATGAGAAAAATTAGCGAGACGGCTCTCGAAATAGTTCTCTAGCCTTCGGCGTTACTTGAATTAGAAGGACATTAATGTTGCAATGTACATATTTTAAAATATATTAAAGAGAAACTTCGTGGAATGTATTATAAGATTTGAAGCACAGTGATTGTCGAAAAATAAATTAAACTTTTTAAATTTATAACAGAAATAGAGTGAAATGATTATAAATTTCATTGCTCGTCAAAATCGTTAGATAAAAGGAATGTTTTTAAATGATAAATCATGCATTTTTCACAATTGATAACTGAAAAATACGGATGATTTATCGTCTATTAATATAAAACTTGAAACTAGCTGGATACGAACCGATAAATATTTCGACAATTTTTTACGCAAAATGACGGATTACGAAGCAAACTGAAAAATGGATCCACGTGTTATTAAATGGATAGCTATTAAATTAGAGGAAGAATTGCAATGATTTAATTCGTCAATTTATTGTTTATTTCGACTCGGAATCCCCAACTACGAAATATATGGGAAAAATTGTCAGGGCGATAACGAGATCTACGCCCACCGTAATAACATCGTGAAATAACTCCGAATTCTCAAAAATCAGTGCGTTAAAGCTCGAATGAAGAGATCTAGAGGAGTAACAACCGTGCAGTAACGAGCAAGTTTTTATCACGCTCAATCATAACTTCAATGAAAACGCCGCGCAACTGCGCTCCAAAGAAAAGTTAGACTGCGATGGTTGAGTTAACCGTGACACAGTACTCTTCGCAGAAACACGAGGGAGATGTGTTAGCTAACAACTTGCCTCTAACTCTCTTTCTCTCTGTCTCCTCCTCCTCTCTATCGCGAAACAATTTGCGACAGAAATTTTCGATTTTTGACGAGTTTTGACCCCCTACTTTCTGCAAGAACGCGCCCCTCGCAAATTGCATTCCGTGGAATATAAATGGCCCATGTTTTATTTGTAATTTAAAAACCAAGAGTGCAACTTATACCTTAAACATATTTCGTTTGAAACATGTGTATAGAGTTACTCGTTGATCCACTGTAAACGAAAAGAAACTTGTTTCTTATGAATTGAATTAGTTTTTAAACTTGTATAAGTCCATTTTTTTATACAGGGTGTTCGGCCACCCCTGGGAAAAATTATAATGGGGGATTCTAGAGGCCAAAATAAGACGAAAATCAAGAATACCAATTTGTTGATGGAGGCTTCGTTAAAAAGTTATTAACAATTAAATTCAAAAATTTCAAATCGTTCTGGAAAAATTATTTTCGGATGCGGGGGTCAATTACGATCATTTTTGGTGAAGAGACATACCCCCGAATTCCTATCCACTTTCGAGAAAAAAATTCGAGAAGGTGTGAAAGTTTTGGGTGAAAAGAAAGACTTTCGAATCGTCTTGGAAAAATTATTTTTAGTTGCAGGGGTCAATTGCAAGCATTTTTGGTCAACAGACATACCCCCGAAATCCTACTCAATTTCGAGAAAAAAATTCCTAAACGAAAATATAATCCATGGCCAGAATGTACCCCGGAAATTTCATGCGAATCTTTAAAACACCATAACTTTTGAACGGATTGGACGATTTTAATGTTTAAAAAAGCAAACTACGCGTATTTTGATGGAGAATATGTACAAATTGCAAAAATATTCGAAAAATTGGTCCTTGACCTCGCAAAATGAGAAAAACCCCATAAAAATGGTCCAATATTCAAACAACCAGAACTCCTACAATTGTGAATATATTTCAATGAAACTTTTTTCTGAAGTAGAGCTCATGGGTACCTACAAAAAAGTATTAGAAAACTTTTCTGTAGGGCGTCAAACAAAATTACTAAAAATGAAAAAGGAACTTTTAAGAAAAATCGACAGGGGGTATGTGCCTAAATTTTTCAGCGAAAATGAAAAGTTTCAAATCGTTCTAAGAAAATTATTTCTAGGTTCTAGGGTTAAGTACAACCATTTTTGATCATTAGACATACCCTCGAAATCCTACCCACTTTCGAGAAAAAAATTCGAGGTGTGAAATTTTTAGACGGAAAAAAAAAATTTCAAATCGCTCTGGAAAAATTATTTTCGGTTGCGGGGGTCAATTATAATAATTTTTGGTGAATAGACCTACCCTCGAAATCTTACCCAGTTCCTAGAAAAAAATTCAGTCGGAAATTTAAACGTTAATAACTTTTTAACGAAGCCTCCATCAACAAATTAGTATTCTTGATTTTCGTCTTATTTTGGCTTCTAGAATCTCCCATTAAAATTTTTCCCAGGGGTGGCCGAACACCCTGTATATTAAGATAGGGGTTAAAAATTGTAATCGGACGTTACTTATTCACTAATATTTTTTAAAACTTTGTAAGTAGAAGTGACACAGTAAATATAAATGGTAAGGATTCGTGAGAAACAAGTTTGTTTGTTATAAATTTGAATAGGAGTAACTGTATTTCGCGTCGACGCAATAAAATCGCTGAATTATCGCGGCGAAATTTTTCCACAATGGAGATATTATCATCGCGAATTCGTCGGTGCTTCGATAATTGTAATTTATATTGTTCGGTTCCAATTTCGTCTGATTAATCAATGGTCGTGGCATAAATGTCATTGATAGATTATCAGCAGTCCCGTTGTCTGATTGATGCGTACTGTAATCGCGAAATATTCATTTGTCTCTTTGATAGAAACTCTCGCCGCTCCCGTGTTTATTCTGCACGATAAAAGCGAACAAACGCGCAATTGGACAGGCAAGCTTTTTAATCGATCGACCCGCGGACAGATTAAATTATCGAGATTCGCGATCTCGTCTTTCTTCGAGTGCAAATTTTTACCGGGAGACACGTCGCCTAGATACACCCGCGTGTAAATAAAATCGGAAACTCACTCATCCATTCCATGTCGTAGTTTCGGTTTCCATCAACGCCACGGCAAGACGAGCCACTGTTCATAGACCTTGTTTTCCTCCATAGACGGTTCTGAAATTTTTAAAAATAATTACACGTTAAAAACACGCGAAATTTCATTAAAATTAATTTAATTAAAAAATTGAATTTGAATAATGGGTAGTATGAAGCCATTGCAACAGTGTGATTTATAAATTTAGTGGAATTATCGTGGATATTCAAAACGTAGCGTTTTAAAAAATGAATCTATTAAATTTAGATCTAAATATGATGTAGATATATAACGTAGTAGATTTTATAGTTTAGTATATGAAAAATATAGATATCTACACTTTGAAATCACAATATGTGTACTCGTCCAACTAATGCTGTTAAATTTTTGTTTAATTAAAAAATTAAATTTGAATAATAGATAGATTAGTATGGAACAATGAACCATTGCAATAGTGTGATTTTTAAAAAACGAATCCATTGAATTTAGATTCAAATATGATGTAGATATACAACATAGTAGATTTTATAGTTTAGTATCTAAATTCTCTAAACTTTGAAATCAGAATATGTGTATCCGTCCAACTAACGCTGTTAAATTTTTGTTTAATTAAAAAATTAAATTTGAATAATAGATAGATTAGTATGAAACAATGTACCATTACAACAATATAATTTTTAAAAAACAAATTCATTGAATTTAGATCCAAATATGATGTAGATATACAACACAGTAGATTTTATAATTTAGTATCTAAATTCTCTAAACTTTGAAATCAGAATATGTGTATTCGTCAAACTAAAGCTGTTAAATATTTCTTTAATTAAAAAATTGAATTAGGATAATAGATAGTATAAAGCCATTGCAACAAAGTGATTTCTAAATTTAACGTAATTACCGTGGATTTAGCATGAGTGAATTCGTAGCCATCAGGATTTAGAACTGGAAGGATGTACCAGTCAACGTTCCTCAATAGATGTCTATTCTGACTAGCGACCAACTGTTCTACTATGTAGAGAGACGTCACCGGTGCGATCCATTCTCTGGCGTGAATTCCAGCATCGATGAAAACAGCTGGTTTAGTTTTACCACCGGTTGACAGCCTCAAAACTCTCATCTGTCGTCCCTCGTAAGACGTGCCTATATTAATTAACGAGGCCACGTCGCTGTGAGCTTTCGTTACGTAATCGAGGTAATCACTGACCTGGGAACAATTTGCATAAATATTTACCGAGCTATGATCTTCTAAACTGAACGAGAATCCTAAACCCTTTTCGTAAATTTAATACTCGGCTCTTTAAATTCTGCATTGTTCATCCTACCATAGAAATATGCTCGATCTTCGTAGTTTCATTTCGAAAATAGCTCGACTCGAAGTTACGAAATTTTACAGTCACCTTCCAAAAGACGATAGCTTCAAAATTCCACTTTAATAATCGATTCTAATCGCCAAAATAAGATACGTAATTCCGCAAAGTCATTTATAGCTCGTTCAGTACGTGCCTCAAAGATACAGTGTGATATCTCGCGCATCGATAATTTAAACAAAAATATACGAGTCAAAAATTATTGGTGACTAAATCTTGAAAATATTTTATCTTCTATATACTTTCGATAGAATCGATAGTTGTGATATTTACCCCTATTCTGGCTCCAAAATTCCACGAGGGTAGTAATAGAACCATCGAAAGAGTACTTTGAATAATTCGAAAATAAAACTGTTACTCACTTCCTTGTAATTAGGATAGTAGGTGAAAGATAGCCCTTTAGACGCGTCATTTTGAAGTCTTTGTTCCAATCGACGCTCCACCTGCTGCGTGATGTACTCTTCCATGACTGCTTCCTGAACGTTTTCAATCCTAACCGTGTAATTCATACCATTTTCTTCGAGAAGTTCTTTAAACTCTTTCAGTTGATCCGCCGTCACCATAACATCCACAGAGTTGTTGGTGATTTTCAGAAAATCGAAACCGGGAAAGTCCATGTATTCCTTCAAAAGCATCAGTTGCTCCGGTGTGTCGTAAGAAATGGAAAGACTCTGCATCCTGTACATTTTTTAAGGACAATTCAACGTTCCTTTATTCGTATTGTGAGAAAGAAAATTCGTAAACTTCTTAGTAGAGACTGTGGCAAAATTTATATTAGAAAGATAGTTATGGGTTATTATTTTGATGTGATTTATTAAAATTGAAAGAGTTTTAATGATGGAATGCATAGTATCTAAATAGGCTAGCTCAATCAATCTCAATAGCTTACAAATTTCGTCAATTTAATTTCTTAGTAGAGACTGTAATAAAATTTGTATTAGAAGGATAGTTATACTCATTATTTCGATGTGATTTATTAAAATTGAAAGGGTTTTAATGATGGAATGCATAGCATCTAAATAGACTAGCTCAAACAATAGTATTTTAAATGGAATTTAGAAGCTTCCTGGTGGATGAATTTATTAATTGTTACAGTCACGAGTTAAATGAATAACGAATGAAACACTGATCGAGAAAAATGGAGAAGAGGATTGCTAATAATAAAGAAACGTACCCCTCTAAGGGTGGCAGATTTTCCGCATTTTTCGATGTGATTTATTAAAATTGAAAGGGTTTTAATGATGGAATGCATAGCATCTAAATAGACTAGCTCAAACAATGGTATTATAAATGGAATTTAAAAGCTTCTTGGTGGATGAATTTATTAATTGTTACAGTCACGAGTTAAATGAATAACGAATGAAACACTGATCGAGAAAAATGGAGAAAAGGATTGCTAATAGTAAAGAAACGTACCCCTCTAAGGGTGGCAGATTTTCCGCGCTGGCCGCGAAGATGGCCGCGACGTAAATTGTCGCGATTAAGAATATACGCATGTTGGCTACTTTCGATGAAACCTGTTCGTTGTGCTTTGGATTTCAAGCTTTATATATCACGTCGTATCTGTGACAAGTAATCCACGTCTTATGTACATTACACCAAATCAGTTTCGCAATTCGAAGTCATAGACATTGTTAGTGGTTCGTCGCGATTAATAATACATTGTGATTGGAAAATCGATCTTGTGAAATAACCACTAATGTGGAGTCTGATAAGTTCTCTGACATAATGACATTCTTATCGAAAAAGATAACTCTGATTGGACACTTTATGAAGAATTTCCTCGTTTTCGATATGAAGGAAATCATCGACGAGATTGGAAATCTCGTTTCCAGTTAACGCCAGTGCGTCGATCTCTGTACTTATTGTATTCTTTTTTTTCGTGAAAACTGTTTCGTTTGATAGTCGAGAGATAAAACGATAGCGCTGAATTAATCGATTTACTGAAATTAATGAATAGATAGTTATTTATCTTTCTCCTATGGTCTCGAGTCGTTGATGATTGCAGATTGCAACTGCATGTAATAATTACTTATAAATCTCAGTTGCCCTAATATGGAATATGTCCCTAATTTGGTACACAGCAATATTAAAGCAACACGTGTTCGTAAGAAAATATTGAAGAAAATAATAATATGATCTTCTACCTAATATTATACGTAATAAAGTAAATGCATCAGCTTTGTGTTTACTCGATTATTTCTTCAAATATAAATATAAATACAAATATATTTAAGGTATTTATATATATTTATATATTAAATTCATAACATATATTTATAAATTATCCAGAGTACAATATATAATGCACTCTTCTCCCTCTTTGACACTGAAACACATATTCCTAGTTTTTATGTTTCCTTAAGCAAATACACGGTTTCACATCGTGTTAAGCATAATTTATATTAATTTGAGATTATATGTACGTCAATTTAATTAATAAACAGTGTCTAGAGCTTATTATTATTATAATAACTACAGTAGTGTCCACATAAGTGAATAACAGTTTTGCCCACTTAATTGTCCGTTTACTTTGCCCCTTATCCCGAGTGCGGACATTTAAATGGGCACCCTACCTAATTCACTATATATCTATATATATCAAAACGACATCTACCATAAAACGCCCAAGTTTGTCGAGAAATAATTCATTTTTTGCACACTAGATGGGGTTTCAATCATTTACGATCGAAAACTAATTTTAATTTATTTATTAACGCAACAATATACAACTCAGTGGTATAGATCACTTATAAATGCTCCACAATTAACGCCAGAACTCCAAACTTGACTAGAAACAGACCTAATCCTGTCAGAACACAATGCTAACCGAACCCCTTTGACACTGCAACACATATTTCCAGTTTTTACGTTTCTTTGAGCATATACACGGTTTCAGATCGTGGCAATCACACTCCACATTAACTTGAGACTGTACGTACGTCAATTTAATTAATAAACAGTGTTTAAAGCGTATTATTAATAATATAACTACGTAATTCACTGTATATCTATATATATCAAGACGACATCTACCACAAAACGCCCAAGTTTTTCGAGAAATAATTCATTTTTTACACACTAGATAGGGCACTAGTCACTTACGATCGAAAACTAATTTTAATTTATTTATTAACACAACAATATACAACTCAGTAATACAGATCACTTATAAATGTTCCACAATTAACGCCAGAGCTGCAAACTTGTCTGGAAACAGTCCTAATCTTGCCAGAAGACCACGCCAACATCCCTCTTTGACACTGCAACACATATTTCCAGTTTTTACGTTTCCTAGGGCAAATACACGGTTTCACAACGTGGCAAGCATAATATACATTAACTTGAGACAGCCTGTACGTCAATTTAATTAATAAACAGTGTCTAAAGCGTATTATTAATATTATAACTACGTAATTCACTGTATATCTATATATATCAAGACGACATCTACCACAAAACGCCCAAGTTTGTCGAGAAATAATTGAGATTTTACACACTAGATAGGGCCCCAGTCATTTACGATCGAAAACTAATTTTAATTTATTTATTAATGCAACAATATACAACTCAGTAATATAGATCACTTATAAATGCTCCACAATTAACGACAGAGCTGCAAACTTGTTCAGAAACAGTCTTAATTCTGCCAGAAGACCACTCCAACATCCCTCTTTGACACTGTAACACATATTTCCAGTTTTTACGTTTCTTTGAGTATATACACGGTTTCAGATCATGGCAATCACACTCCACATTAACTTGAGATCATATGTACGTCAATTTAATTAATAAACAGTGTCTAAAGCGTATTATTAATATACCAACTATGTAATTCACTGTATATCTATATATATCAAGACGACATCTACCACAAAACGCCCAAGTTTGTCGAGAAATAATTCAGTTTTTACACACTAGATAGGGCACCAGTCACTTACGATCGAAAACTAATTTTAATTTATTTATTAACGCAACAATATATAACTCAGTAATATAGATCACTTATAAATGCTTCACGATTAACACCAAAGGCTCAAACTTGTCTAGAGACAGTTCTATTCCAGTCAGAAGACATCACTAACATTAGGCACAGCTTAACGGAATTAACAGACTTTTCTCAGACAAGTTTGAAGCTTTGGCGTTAATTGTGAAGCATTTATAAGTGATCTATATTACTGAGTTGTATATTGTTGCATTAATAAATAAATTAAAATTAGTTTTCGATCGTAAGTGACTGGTGCCCTATCTAGTGTGTAAAATCGCAATTATTTCTCGACAAACTTGGGCGTTTTGTGGTAGATGTCGTCTTGATATATATAGATATACAGTGAATTACGTAGTTATAATATTAATAATACGCTTTAGACACTGTTTATTAATTAAATTGACGTACAGGCTGTCTCAAGTTAATGTATATTATGCTTGCCACGTTGTGAAACCGTGTATTTGCCCTAGGAAACGTAAAAACTGGAAATATGTGTTGCAGTGTCAAAGAGGGATGTTGGCGTAGTTTTCTGGCAAGATTAGGACTGTTTCCAGACAAGTTTGCAGCTCTGGCGTTAATTGTGGAGCATTTATAAGTGATCTGTATTACTGAGTTGTATATTGTTGTGTTAATAAATAAATTAAAATTAGTTTTCGATCGTAAGTGACTGGTGCCCTATCTAGTGTGTAAAAAATGAATTATTTCTCGAAAAACTTGGGCGTTTTGTGGTAGATGTCGTCTTGATATATATAGATATACAGTGAATTACGTAGTTATATTATTAATAATACGCTTTAAACACTGTTTATTAATTAAATTGACGTACGTACAGTCTCAAGTTAATGTGGAGTGTGATTGCCACGATCTGAAACCGTGTATATGCTCAAAGAAACGTAAAAACTGGAAATATGTGTTGCAGTGTCAAAGGGGTTCGGTTAGCATTGTGTTCTGACAGGATTAGGACTGTTTCTAGTCAAGTTTGGAGTTCTGGCGATAATTGTGGAGCATTTATAAGTGATCTATACCACTGAGTTGTATATTGTTGCGTTAATAAATAAATTAAAATTAGTTTTCGATCGTAAATGATTGGAGCCCCATCTAGTGTGCAAAAAATGAATTATTTCTCGACAAACTTGGGCGTTTTATGGTAGATGTCGTTTTGATATATATAGATATATAGGGAATTAGGTAGAGTGCCCATTTAATTGTCCGCGCTCGGTATAAGGGGCAAAGTGAACGGACAATTAAGTGGGCAAAACTGTTATTCACTTATGTGGACACTACTGTAGTTATTATAATAATAATAAGCTTTAGACATTGTTTATTAATTAGTGATGTGTTGTGATACCGTGTATTTCCTATATAGAGTAATACGTGTTGCAGTGTCAAGCACAGATTATCGGTGTCTTCAGGAATAATTAGACAGTGTTTATTAATTAGACTGATGTACATATAGTCTCATGTTAATATGTATTACGTTTGTCGGGATATGAAACCGTGTATTTGCTCAAAGAAACGTAGAAACTGGGAATATGTGTTGCAGTGTCAAATTTGGGTTAGGAGTGTGTTCTGACAGAAATAGGACTGTTTCTAGACAAGTTTGGTCCTTTGGCGTTAATACAATTCAGTTTAAATAAATAACTGAATGAATTTAACTACAGATGCATGAAAGCAACTGTGATCAGAATCGACCACTGCAATTAATGCACCCTGCAAACTACTCCTAGTTTCTGTTTGTGTCCGCTGGTCTCCGATGAGCAGTGCTGATAAAAGTAGAAAACTCCTGACAATTTCTGACACCATAGAGTGATTGTTAATGGTTACACGTGATTACTGCTTGCCTTTGCATGTCTCTGCTGGCCTCTACCAACTACTGCTGTCCACTGCTGGTATTTCTGACAATGTATAACGATTAATACTTTCTAGTGCTTGCCCCTTCAAGTCTCTGCTTGCCTTTACAGGTCCCTGCTTGCCCTTGCTGGCCTCTGCTGACCACCGTTTATATTTCTGGCAACCTGCAACGATTACTACAGACTTCTGCCAGTCTCAGCTGCACTCTGCTGACCACTGATGGTCTCTACATGTCTCTACTGGTTGCTAACTTGAATTAACAGGTAATGTCATAAAACTGTTTTACTAAGATACACCCCCTTTCACGAAGTACAAGATATGACTACATGTACTTTTGAATTTCCATACAGATCTCCGCTGGCCTCTGCTGACCGCTGCTGACAACTCCTGTTACTTCTGACGACGTATAACGATTACTATTGACTTCTGCCTGCCTCCGCTGGACTCTGCTAACCGCTACTGACCACCGCTTATATTTCTGACAACGTATAACGATTACTACTGACTTCTGCCTGCCCCTGCTGGACTCTGCTTGCTACTACTTGCCACTGCTAGCCTCTGCTGACCTCTGCTGACCACGCTGACCTTTGTTAACAACTTCTAACATGATGTACATGTATTAAAACTTCGTATAATGTAAATCTATGACAATAAATGATATAATTTCAAAGAATTCTATGTGTTCTCATCACTTTTACCTTTCTTTTCCTCTCCCCATTATTCCCTTAGTTATAAGAAACCGTTTCTCTACTTAAAACTGGAATTCCAAAGTGCCTAGAGCGTTTTCTGAAATACCGGTGACCTTGACCCACTTTCGAAACTGGGTCAAGGCCATTCGGATTCTCGAAGCGGCCGGAATTTTTCTAAAATTCGGATGGCCTTGACCCACTTTCGAAATTGGGTCAAGGCCATCCGGATTTCTAAGCCGGCCGGAAGATTTCTGAAATTTCGAATGGCCTTGACCCAGTTTCGAAATTGGGTCAAGGCCATCCGGATTTCCAAAGCGGCCGGAATTTTTCTAAGATTCGAATGGCCTTGACCTACTTTCGAAATTGGGTCAAGGCCATCCGGATTTCCAAAGCGCCCGGAATTTTTCTAAGATTCGAATGGCCTTGACCTACTTTCGAAATTGGGTCAAGGCCAAATCCGGATTCTCAAACTGCCCGGAATTTTTCTAAGATTCGAATGGCCTTGACCCACTTTCGAAACTGGGCCAAGGTCAAGGTCAAATTCGGATTTCCAAAGTTCCCGGAACATTTCCAAAATGCTGGTGAACTTGCGAAGAAGGTGGTACGCATCTTATAGGTAAGAGAATGATTTGGAGAGGAAAAGGACGGTAAAAAATGACGAGAACACATTGAATACTTTGAAATTATATCATTTATTGTCATAGATTTACATTACACAAAACTTTAATACATATAAACATATTATATTATATTATATCATGTCACAAGTTGTCAGCAACGGTCAGCAGTGGTCAGCAATGGTCAGCTAATGTCGGGAGGTGTTGGCAGAGGTCAGCTTAGGCCAGGAGAAGCTGGCAGAGGACAGCAGAGAAAGCCAGTAGTCAGTAGTAATCGTTATACGTTGTCAGAAGTAACGGGAGTGGTCAGCAGCGGTCAGCAGAGGCCAGCGGAGGGTAGCAGAGGCATGCAGAGGCAAGTAGAGTCCAGCAGGGGCAAGCAGTAACAAGTAGTAATCGTTATATGTTGTCGAAAGCATCAGGGGTGGTCAGCTGTGGTCAGCAGAGGCTAGCAGTGACAAGCAGTGGCAAGCAGAGTCCAGCAGGGGCAGGCAGTAGCAAGTTGTAATCGTTATACGTTGTCAGAAGTATCAGGAGTGGTCAGTAGCGGTCAACAGAGTCCAGCGGAGGCAGGCAGAAGTCAGTAATAATCGTTATACGTTGTCAGAAATATAAGCGGTGGTCAGCAGGGGCCAGCAGAGGTTGGGAGAGGCTAACAGTAGCCAGTTGTAATCGTTATACGTTGTCAGAAGTAACAGGAGTGGTCAGCAGCGGTCAGCAGAGGCCAGCGGAGATCTGTATGGAAATTTAAAAGTACATGTAGTCGTATCTTGTACTTCGTGAAAGGGGGTGTATCTTGGTAAAACAGTTTTATGACATTACCTGTTAATTCAAGTTTGCAACCAGTAGAGACATGTAGAGACCATCAGTGGTCAGCAGAGTCCAGCTGAGACTGACAGAAGTCAGTAGTAATCGTTGTACATTGTCAGAAATATAAGTGGTGGTCAGCAGAGGCCAGCAGAAGCTGGGAGAGGCTGGCAATAGCCAGTAGTAATCCTTACACGTTGTCAGAAGTATCAGGAGTGGTTAGCAGCAGTCAGCAGAGGCCAGCAGATGCTGGCAGAAGTCAGTAGTAATCGTTATACGTTGTCAGAAATATAAGCTGAGTTATCATAACGGGCATTGATGGGCCACTAAAACGACGGAAGAGTGGGAGTCTCCATCTGTTACAAGACGGTAGACCGGTGCCATGAGGAAACTGCCTCTCCACTTACGTACGATCATTCATGAAATTATTTTTATTTATTTTAACAAAGTAGATAAAATTAATAATTTTAGCATCACAAATTTTCAAAATTAACAATTAATGTATTTACAATGTATTAACATTCGATAATAAACATCACGATACTTGTTCTTTTCTTGAATCACTGATTCTATGGAACAATGTTCCATTGATTTTGTAAATCGGCATCTTTGATCTTCACTGTTAGATCGTCGACGCACGCTAATCGAATACGAGCTGTTGTTGCTGGTGCATCCAATCTGAAGTAACCATTGAGACCAAATTCTTGTCGAGCAGATTTGATGGCTTCTTTTATGGCAAAGAAAATGGAAGATGCAAGAAACAGAGGTGGTTCCCCAACAGCCTTAAAATATTTGCATCATGGTAGGGTAAGTTAGCATCTACTAATTATTCGACAAATGCTTGTGCAATGAGTCGAAAATAAAATTAATTCTACGAACTGAAACTGATTACCTTGGATGAATAAACAGCTCTAGGGTTTGAAGCACCTTTCAATAAAGTTACATTGAATACTTCAGGAATGTCTGCAAAACCTGGCAGTTTGTATGCTCCTGGTCCTCTACTACAAAGAGCCCCATTTTTTAGATATACCATTTCTTCTAACGTAAACAGTCCATATCCCTGAATGAAACCTCCCTCTACTTGCCCTATATCAATTGCAGGGTTAAGACTCTGACCTAAATCCATTACAATGTCAGTTTGTAGAACCTATATTTGGAATATTACAACACACAGATAATTAAAACTGAGAAAGTTGATTAATATAAATAATTTTAGTAATACTTCGTAAAATTCTTACTTGATGATCGCCAGTCAAACAGTCAATTTCTACTTCTGAACATGCAACACCATACGTGAAATAATTAAATGGATCTCCCGAATTAGTTTCAAATGAGTATCCTATGTCAGGAGTTTTATAGAAACCAGTAGCAGAAAGGCTGATTCTTTCAGTATAAGCAGATGCTACCCATTGTTCCCAAGTTCCAGTTGGATTCTTATCCATTACTGGCTTCAGTCGTTTCATAATTTTTTCACACGCATTCTGAAATTATTGTGTGTTAATACGGACATACAAATACGTAATTTTAAAAAATATATATACTCACCAAAACTGCCATACCGTTCAGATCTGAGGCAGCGCTAGCTGCTGTAGGAGTACTATTTGGCACCTTGTCTGTAGCACTTTCCATAATGTGTATTTTATCTGCCTTTATTTTTAACGCTCTACTTGCTACCTATATAAAATACAAAAAATTAGACCCGTTTATTTTAATTTAAATACAGGTATTGATGTTAATACAACTCATCAAATAGCAAAGTATTACTTGTATCATTTTCGTGTGTAAACCTTGCCCCATCTCAACACCGCCATGACTAAGAAGAACAGAACCATCTGTATAAATGTGAACTAGTGCTCCTGTCTGATTCAAAAAAAGTACAGTAAAAGCAATACCGAATTTTGTTGGAACTACTGCCAGTCCTCTCTTCTTGTACCTATTTTTTCTATCGAAATAATATTTATTAGTGACAGTTCCAAGACATTAGTGACACAAATATTTAAACGAACCTGTTGTACTTCTGAATTTTCGCAAGTCGTTCGGTGTAATTTGAGCCTAAGAGACACTCTTCCCAGCAACGACGTAACGTACAATTAATAAGTTTTTGATTATAATGAGTCGTGTCTCCTTCTTTATACAAATTCAACTCGGCGACCTGTTAAAATAAATCACAAGTAGTTTTATTATTTTCGACGAGCTCTCACGCAATGCCTAACACATCTTAGAAAGCTGTCAGACCTTAACAGAATCCATTTTCAAATATTCCGCAATATGTCTCACGATAGTTTCAGCCGCAAACATTCCCTGCGGCCCTCCAAAACCGCGGAATGCTGTATTCGATGGTAAATTAGTTTTGCATACAAAACCGTTAACATCGCACACTGGTATTTTATAAGAGTTCTCAACATGGAACATTGCACGTTCCAGAACCTGTAAAAAGAATAATTTTACTACTTTTATCTCATGTATCGTCATAATTGAATAACGTAAACTCACCGCGAGAGAGAGATCGCGCGAGCAGCCGGCGTTATTGTAAATGAAAATTTCCAAAACTTTAATCAAACCATTATCATCGAATCCAACTTTGTATTTGAACAAAAACGGGTGTCTAGTTCCAGTTATCATCATATCCTCGTCTCTGTCCAACATACACCGTACTGGTTTTCTTAATCTATAAAAACAAGCGATCGTTTAGTTGCTGGAATATTAATTTATATTAATATTATAATTTGTGGTACCTGTGGGCGGCGAAGGCAACTGGCAGAACGAGTACCGAAGAACGCGACTCTTTTCCTCCAAAACCACCGCCCAATCTTTTTACTCTTATCACAATTTTATTAGCATGAACGTTCAGAGCGTGTGCTACGTGTTTCTGAACTTCCGTGGGGTGTTGCGTAGACGAGAATATTTCTAACTCATCCTCGCGTGGAATTGCTAATACAGCATGCGTTTCCAGATAAAAGTGCTCCTGCCCCCCTGTTCGAATTTCTCCTTGAAGAATGTGAGTCGATTGGGAAAAAGCTTCTTCAGCGTCCCCCTTTTTTATGCGTTTCGCAGTCTCATTAAAGAAGGAACGATGTTCAATGGCGTCCTAAAATTATTTAATCATGGTGTCTTGTCATTCCATAAGTTACAATTCTGTATATTCATATATTATACCTCTATAGAAATGATCACTGGTTTCAAATCCTCGTACTCGACTTGAACCATTCTGGCTGCTTTCTGTGCAATAAGCTGATTAATTGCAACGATTGCTCCAATTGGTTGTCCATGACTAGTTACCTTGAAAAGCATACGTATATTATTATTTTCATGCAAGTATAAATGTACTGTTTGTTCTCTATAGTCCCTACCTCCTCTGACACGAAGAATTCTTCGTCGTAAAATATTGGACCGTGATAACGTTGTTTCTCAGGTACATCTTTCCCGCTGTAAAAAGCGACTACTCCTTCCATGGACAGCGCTTTGGTTGCATCGATTTTTAAAATTCTCGCATGTGCTCTGGTAGACAAAACTAAAGTTAAGTAAAGTTCCTCGGCGAACTTTGGTAGATCATCGCAATAAATCGCCTCCCCTGTCGCCTGTTTAAAAGCACTGGCGTGGACGATGGGTCTCCCAATTAAATCATCCGTTTCCTGACCTATTGGAACCTAAAAAAAAAAATATGCTTCTTATTGCACGGAATAACTACACGATCGTAAGTTTTCTCTGAAATAGTAATATATACCTCCTGATAATATTGCGAACTTTTCGGTTCTTTGCAATGGAATGCATCTGATGCACTTTCGAATTCCTTCAGCGACAGTGGAGAATCTAATGGTACTTGAAGTTTTCCAGCTATGTGCATGAATCCTTTAAAAAACAAACTGTGAAATAGATCAGTAATTATTCTTAGTGCTCGTATCATCGAAGAATATTTAATAACTCGAATTTTGTTTGTAATTGCATACCTTAAAGTTAGAGATCTACGATATTTAACCATCCCACCTGGAACGTTGTCCGGAAGCGGTAGCTCATCCAGTAGCGAGGAATGCACGTTCTCTAGAAGCGTTTTGTTCCATTTCCTAAAGCAATTTTAGAATATTCTGTTCTACGTAACAATATTATGAATATAAAAATACGATTTACAGTATTCTGCCCTTCGGTTGCGATTGAACTTACCTTCCAATAATAGTTTCGCATGTCTTCCTGGCCAAAACCGTTGTTGGAGCCATTCCGCCGAATGCCAAGTATGCTTTTTGAACAATATTGGTCTCTGGTACAAAGAATACATTTAATGCCATATTGACGATCGTAATATCATCGTCCCGCCTCCTCGCCTGCTTGTAAGCGATGAAATATTGATTCTGAAAAGTGCAAAAAATTAGATAATGTTTCTTATATTAAAGACTGATGTGTTCTACATTTTCACCTGTTGAGAGAAGGGTATTTGAAGCGAAAGCAAAATCTCGTGCGGTGAAACGATATTCTGTCTGTAACCTTTAAAAAAAGTGTGGTCCATCGGGACAAGTCTGTTTCCATCCTTCGAGCTAACAAGATTTAAATTTATTCCGCCAGCCATAAAAATTGGATTCAAATCCGATATTGGGCTTCCTGTCATTATATTTCCACCGACAGCCTGTTAGAAAGTAGGATTAGGATTTAGTACCGAAGCATAATATCTAAGAAAGTAATAAGCAGTTGCATATTATTTATAGAAACACTCACAGCTACATTTCTGACTTGTTTACCAGCAAACCAATGAAGCATGTTCACTATTTCACTGAAAATTCTCGTTTCGTGTTCTGTAATAATAACAAAACAAAAGTATAAATAATATAGTGAATTATTAATTTTCGTGGCGTTACAAGTATTACCAGGTTTCTCATTAATTTGCTTTTTTAGAGCTTTTTCCAATTCTACGAGTGTAACACTGGCACCCACGTTTAACATTCTTGGACACTCTTCGATAGATCGCATTTCTTTGATCAAAATAGGATGTATAAGAACCGGATAAGACATATGTTTGAACTTCACTTCAACTCCTAAGAAAATATGATCAATCTTTAAATAGTACAGTAGAATTACATAATAAATAATATAATAAGTGCACAACTTTACCCATCTCAGTGTTTCCTACGACAATTTTTGCATTTGGGTGCTGGTCTTTTAAACTAAGCAATTCGGAGAGTGTCCTAGGTCTGTACCAAGTAACATTTTTTCCTTTAATGATTAAATATTGCTCGTCCAAATGCGAGGAAATCTGAAAATATACTTTGCTTCTGAAGATAGTACATTGGACGAGAAAATTAAGTTCGAACTTTAAATAAACGATGGAAAATCGAACCTGCAACTTAGGTGGAAATATAATTTCTTGGGAAGGATCGTACGGACGAAATTCTTTCGGATCGAACACTTCGGTTGGTTCCGATATTGGCATCTTTTTGCAACAATTTTCTCCCATTGAACAAGTTCCATTCGTCAAGCAGCTTTCTCGTTGATTTGACATTAATTGCAATTGTTCCCATTCTTCCGTGAAAGTTCTGTACGCTTCTATAATAGGCCGGTACCCGGTGCATCTGCATAAGTTTCCTACAAATAACGATAACAAGAATATGAAACATTTAAATGATCAAAATATCAGAAATGCATTATGAGATATTAGTAATTCGTACACTTATTTACTATTTTATACGCACTGCAGGGTTTGTGATATATACAATTACGTACAGAGGAACAATTAGAATGTTGTTGAAATTGACTAACCACTATTCTAAAAAATACGTGTAAGATTTTAATTCTTCGAAAGTGATAATTTTCTTTATCGACAGGAATATCGTTTCACCAACAAAAAGTACCTTGTCTAGGACAATTATTTTATTTGCAATTGGTCTCGCTACGAATCGCAGTCCTAATTCTCAGGAGGCTTCCTTCGTCAACTTGTTCGGATTCTTGTAAAGTATCCTTCAATTTCGTCCTTAATCTCTTCGATTCTCCGATCGTTCAATATATCATATTTAATAAACTTAGCAATAACTCTGTAAAACAACATCATTAAGTTAAGAAAATCTTTAATTCGTCATCAATGAACACAGTTCGAAGAAAGTAGAAGCACACAGTGTGAAACACTCAAAGATAAAATCAGTCGTTATTATTGTTAATAGCAAATATATTTCTCCATACAGCTTGTAATAAAATTGTCTGGAAATAAGAACACGAAGAACAAAGTGTTCTTTAGAGACGAAAGGAATAATTTCAACAACTTCTTCATTGCCACTCTGTGTAAATGAAATGAAACATTGGTATCATCAAAGTGCAAGAAAAAACTTATGAAAATGCATGCAAATACATGGGGATCAAGGATCTAGAAGTTGCTATCTGCACATCTGGTGGCCACGTGCACTTCTTTGTTCAGGGGTGCCTTGGGCCCAACTATCTGGGCCTTCGACTGACCGTCGAATGAAATAATCTTTGAACCGTACAAACTAAAGCGAACTCTAGGCAATTTTCGTGTATCATTTACCTTGAAACGCAATTTCAAGATCCTTCATAGTAGGTTTCGGTGTGCTCCTCAGCAAAGCATACATGGACATTACGATGCCAGGTGTACAGAAACCACATTGCGAGCCGTGTGCTTTCGCTATGCGTTCCTGCACTGGGTGAAGTTTCGTTTTAACACTCCCGATGCCCTCCACCGTGGTTATCGCCAAACCGTGCACAGCACAAATTGGCGTTAAACATGCGTTCGCTGCTAAATGACTGGCAGAAGTTGTTAAAATAAACGTTGAAGGAAAATATCTGCGATTAAAAGATCAGCAGCTCGTTAATAGAATGTTTTACCAGGGGTGGTTATTTATTTCGACGCGGTTTCAGTTTTGCCAGAAATTTTATTTTAAAAGGATACGTAATAATCCCGGTCCTGTGGTCCAACTTTGAAATCATTACTGTGCAAGCTCCACAACCGCCTTCCGCGCATCCTAATTTCGTACCGGTTAAATGCACTGCGACGTTTTTGTTAAGGATTTATTTTGTTCGTTTGCATAAGAATTATTTAACTCCTTAAATGTGAATACGAAATGGCCTAGTAACTGTGGTATAGTGAGTTATTTTTTATAAAAAAATAAATTCATGACCCTTTGTGACGAAATAAATTTTGACGTATAAAGTTTTGTTCCGAGAAAACAAACATTTACTTCTTGCGTTTATGGATCAGTATATCTTTACTTTCTGATAAGTTGATAGAGACTGATAACGCGGATCTATAATACAAGTATAAAAACATGAACGGAAACAATCTGAATGAAGATTCGTTTAATTTTAGATTTTTTCGGCTTGTTTTTTCAAAAAGAATTTACCCCCTCTCTGTATTTATATCTTATCTTATGAAAGTACGCAGCCGTTTTCTGCATGGACTTCAAAACGATATAACGCGATAAATACCAAAGATCTATACCGTTTTATTCAAGGTTTGTAGTAAAAGTACCTTTCTAATGGTTTTCAATCTTGGGATTTATATAATCCTGTTATATGAATCTAATCTTATCGCTAATTCACATTCTTAAATTTGTAATCTTAGTATTTACTATGAAATAAGGATACATTTATCCCTCAAGTACCATAGCAATGTCCATTCCGGGTCGACATTGTTATCTATCACCTAAAATATCACCGAAGCATTTTAAATGAAAAATAAATACATAATCTCGTTCATAATTTCCAAAATTATTTAACACTGTGTTGGTAGTAATAATAGAGTGATATACGTACTTCCTTTCCATTAACATAGAAAATTAATGTATGCTCTATGTTGTTGGACATCGTAGATCCAGATCGAGCAGTAATTTTTCCTTCCCAAGTTGTTTCTTTCACTAATCGCGATATACAAATCTATAAATGTAATACGAAAAATGAAATTGCTAGAAATATAAGCCAACTGTGGTGAATCTATAGGAGATCTATAAATATTAATGTTTTGTTCCGTCGCCCTCCACTTATATCCGCCATTTTGGACCAGTAAGATCTGTGCTATTATTGTGGAGTTGCAAGATAACAAAAACACGGGTTGATATTTTAATAAATTATATATTTATTTTATTTCGAATTTATAATTTTCTTTATTCAATACTCAAGTATCGAGAAAGAAATTTAACAATTTGAACGAACGATCGCTTGCAAGTTAATACTTGCACCGCCTAATGCTCAATTCTTCTGCACAGTGCTTGATTCTATTTGATATTACGTATATCCAGTAATTACGTAAAATACTATACGGTATACTTCGTCGAACGAGATGAGAAGATTAGTTAAAACAGTTATATTCTCTTTGCAGCTGGGCAGCCAGTAACTCAGAAACGGTCCTGTATGTACTTAATGACATAAACCATTATCCCAACGATACGTACATCCACACGTACATAATATGTACTGACAGTACTATTGAGAAATTATTTTGCAACGTATATTGCTTAAAGTGAATAACGATAAGAATGACCTATGCCTCCCACAAAGTTTCAAGTAAACAACTATAAGGATAATACAAATATAACTCGCATAGTTTCGACAGAAACATATTAGTAACTTAGTAAAATATTTTATTATATTCATTATACATTTTTTCGAAAGAAGTAAACATATTATCGAGAATGAAACATTTTATTTTATTATCATTTTCGGAGTAACAAACACTTGATGTAAGAATTCCTTTTTGCGAAATGATTTTATTACTTTTAAAGAATGTATCTCCGTCATTAAGTTACTTTCCGTTGTAAAAATAAATAAATTATATACGGATGATTAGTTGGGCACTCACCGCTTTTCAAGGCAGTTTTAATCCGTTAAGGAGAACTCTCGCGTGAAGCTGATTCGAACAACCGCGATCAACTGGCCACAACATCTGCCCCTACCACATTTTATTCTTCGAATATGTTGTAATTCATGCTTTCAAGTACAGTGATATGTACAGGACGGCTCAAAATTAATGAGACAAATAGGATCAGGGAGATCTATGGCTCGAGATAAGACGAAAATCAATGTGACGAATATGCAGTGGATGGAGTCTACAAAAATCAGTCTACTTATCACAAATTATTGTTAAGAATTGCATAGGTATACGATAAATGCAATTAGTCTAAACTAATTCTATGTAGTATTCGTATTGCTAATTTTGGAGTACTCTGTATACATATTTGATCAATATTACGGATCTAAATCTTGTGTTAAGTCTTGGAGTTCCGTGTCAACGAGCAATTTAAAAGGCGTTTAAAGGTAACAGGAAAGGAGACAATTATGAATTATTTAGAAATAATTTTATTTGAGTAACATTCTATTTTAATATGGAAGCATTAAAGTATTAATATGGTCTGGCAGTGGACAACTTCTTTTCGATGAAACAATATTCCCATTCCTCACACGTCACGCGACCAACAGTTGCGTCTTTGTTTGCCACGGATTCGTTCGTATGTGTTGAATGAATTCCTGTATAAATATCCATGTACTTACACGAATATAGACATAATAATATCAATTGGAAGGTATCTGTGTACACGGATAATAAAACGCATAATTACACGTAGCTTCGAAAGATGGATATTTAATTTTCTAATACGATGTATGATACTTTCAATGCACGTTGAAAACCGTAGCTCTACTTTAGATATTAGAATCATTCGTTCAAGTAGTACTTATCATCAAATGCTCTAATAGAACAGCTGCAGAGATCTCTTATCGGGTGTGTAAAATAGTTCGAATATTTTGTCATAGATAGCGCTACGATACAGAAAACAGCGAGTGGAGTTGCGAGTCTATCACTTTTTAGTTTGTGAATCAGCTGAGTTTGGCATTCGTTCGTGAAAAAACGTACAGTGTTTTGGAGTGCGATTTTAGTTCTCAAAGTGTTATACGTTTGTTCAAAATGACTATTCTCAAAGAAAATGACAATGTTCTCGTAGTTCTGGATAACGAACTTTCAAAGAATGATATCGCGGATTTTGTTAGTGCAATAAAAAAGTCTCTTGCAAACGCGGAGCAATTGATAATTATACCAACAAAGGAATTAGAAATACGTAAGTATGTGAAACGTCTGTGAGTCGGCACGTCAGCGTATATATTCTTTTTCGTAATATTCAACGCAAGACTTCCTATCAATTTCTAGAAAGTACACTTCGATGCTTATCACCGATATCTATGTACATTATACGAAGAAAATATTTCATTTTTATTCAATAAATTTACTCCAGGTATTAACGACGCATCTTCGTATGACACGATTATTTCTATTTTCAAGCAATCGTGTCCAAACTATAAAACGTTCTTAGAGAACTGTCTAAAAGCAACAAAGCCAAAAGGCACATTAATTATTTACGAGTCGTTCCAACAAAATAAAAATGCTGATGTGCAGTCTGTGTATGATAAAAGAGTGTCAAATTTTAAACTGGCTGGTTTTAAAGTGAAATCACAAGAAAATTCAGATATACAAGAGTTGAAAAATCATTTGCTAGGTATATACAGTGACATAGATAATGTATCTGAGATAATAGCAGAGAAACCATCTTTTGAAGTAAGTTACATGATTCTCTTTTAACAAATTACTGTTGTCTATTGCATCATATTATGTATTTCAAATTCATGCAGATTGGCTCGAGTATAGCACTTAACTTTGGAAAAGAGAAATCCAATGTGTGGAAATTAGATAGTGCTGATGATGATGAACTGATTAATGAAGATGATCTGTTAGATGAAGTTGACATTCTAAAACCCAAAGTGTCTAGTTTAAGAGGTAAGTTAAATATTTCAATCTAGAACTACAGCTTGAGGCTCAAAGTTTAATTGTATAAATACTAATGCTAGAACTATTTGGATTTCGAATTTTTCCCCCAAAAATTCTTCTGAACAAATATTTTAAAAACTACGTTTCGGATAAAGAGCCGATTATTCTTCGTATTATTCGCGAAGTATTTTTCGTAAAAATAACATTTAAAGTTTCTACCCTTAAATTTGAGTTATCGCCGTTAAAAAAATGTTTACGCTATATTTTTAACCAAAATATTCGGAATATCAATGTTTGGAATTTTTTTGTTTCAGTTTGTAGTACAACAGGCAAACGAAAAGCATGCAAAGACTGTTCGTGCGGATTAGCCGAAGAATTAAATGGCAAAACTGTACAAGAAGAAACTGTAAAATCCTCGTGTGGAAGTGTATGTATAATCCACGCTTATATTTGTGTAAAATAAAACGAATCAAATGTAAAATTATACGGAATTTTACGAATTTTACAGTGCTACCTTGGCGATGCGTTTCGATGTGCCAGTTGCCCTTATCTCGGTATGCCGGCATTTAAGCCCGGAGAAAAAATAGTTCTACCCGATAGTCAATTAAAAGCAGAGTAAAGCATTATTTGTAAGTTAAATGCATATTTTTTTCGATTTTATGGTTACATTTTTGCATGTAATTAATATTAAAAGAATTTCTTTCTATTTTTGTTTAATACAACGGAAGAGAGGTGGTAATAAACAAATGTACTTCTGCAATAAAAATGAAAAATAATTAGTAGTGCTTAAGTAATTTTATTTCATTTTTATCTGTATACAATAGTAATCAACATGTTAATCGTAATAGAATGATACAAAATATTTAAAATGTTCAGTACTTTTGGCGCGTCAGTAGAGTACATTTTATCTTCGAAATAATAAGACAATTTCACTTTCACGTAATCAGTACAACAATTAAGTACAAACAAGAAAAAAAATGGCGAAAAATATCAATTTACGTTTTATTATCCGCGAACTATCCATCAACACCTTGCTAGCAGGGAATATAAACCTTTCCCTATAAAGACACTATCCCATCTCTGAGGATCAGTGTTCGCGAAATGCTTATATTCCAAATATAATATACACGTATCGCTTGTATCATTCTATTTAAACGTATTTCGGAATTTAACAAATCATAGAAACAACTTATACATAGAACTGTGGCAACTAAAATCTAAAAGCAAAGATCGATAATTTTTAAGTCATTTTCATCGAATACAGGAACAAAATAAATCGTCATGTACTGAATTTGCTTTGCCTTTAAGATGACAGGAACGTTATTCCGTAGTATAAGGACTAAAAGTACTTATTGAAAACAACAGGCAATGAACATTATTTTAATCATTAGCTCATCTTTTTTTTTAGCGAAATAATGAATTGTTTGTACTATGAAAGAAACATGGTGTCCTATATTCAAGATTAAGTTTATAACAGCACACAGCTGTATCGTGTCATTGCACCATTAGTCCTACTAAGCTAAAATTGTTTTCTCGATCTATTCATTTTACGTCTTTTTTTTTTTTTTTTTTTTATTTAGTGCAATAAAGGCACGTATTATTATTATTATACGTATGAAGTCGTATAAATTCAATCTCTATGATTATTGTGAAATAATAATTCGTCAAAAACAATAACCATACTACAATTAATGTTAATAATGTTACATATGACTTTGGTACAAATTTCAGTTTATGTTTTACATAGCTCTATATCGTTAAATAGCCACCTTTTGATAGTGAACAATCGTCTAAGCATAAAGAGAGCACTAGAAAGTACATTTTGACACATAAGTATTGGAAGCAGTGAAGTAAACAAAAAAATATAACCTGACTATTTTTAAACGAAGTTTTCTTGGCCCTTCTATCATTTTCTACATAAGCTATTTTCACTTAAATGTATTTGTACTCTATTTCGAAAATCAAGAAATTACGAAGAATCCTCCAGTTTGCAACAAATTTTAAACCGTGGTTATTGTACTTTCTATAAGTATAAACATTCGTAATTTATACAAATGGCTCGATTTTTATTTGAAATTGTGTCTGACTTTCAGAAATTCACAATTTATAGAAATGTATTCTGATCTTTCGTGAATTATATTGAATTTTTTCTATAACAAAAGCTGCATTGTTTTCTTTTATTTCGCGCACATGTGCACCCCTGCACAAATATATAAAATAACGTAGTACAAGATTTGTACAAATAGCTGCAGTTGTTTAGTAAAAAATATCACTTACATAAGTTAAATATGAATCTGATGTTTTAAGTCTGTCCAAATGACATTTATGTGATTCTAAAGTACACAGAATTCTGGTACATATTATTTCAAATGAATGTTTCCATAACTACAGCAGTGTTTTAGCTTGAAATAAAACATTTATATTGGATGTATGAAAACGTACAAGAACAAATGCAAATATGTTCAATGAAATAAATCTTTGTGACAATGTAACGACTTAATATTCAACTCGCGAATTATCAAGTCCGATAAAGATCTTAAAAACATCCAATTTGTTTTTGTAAACATAATAATGTTCACTATAATAATCTTGTGTTCTATAACTTTTTAGGAATGTACTGCATAGTACGTTGAGCAATTATTACGAGTCTAGCGATTAAGGCAGCTTTTATGTACCCTTCAATTGGAATCAGATTAATTTTTGGTGCTATTTGTTTTAAAACGGGTTTTATCACTATTAAATCAGCTATAAAAAATACGTAAACGTGTTTAAGTAAACAATTAAGAACTTAGGAAATGTACGTAAAATACGTAAAAGATCTGTATGTTTTGTTTATATATATACCATATTTTTATGTTACTTATCTATCGAGGCATTAGAAAATGCCAAGGAACTTAACATTTCCTGTTCTTTTATGCAAAATATATAATTATATACCTTTAAAAAAAGATTCATTACTTTCGAATAGCTATTTGAAATAATCATTATATGAACACAGCCCTACATATCATATGACGTAATAAGTCCTCAAAAAGACCTTTGGCTTTCGTTTTATGACTGTATCATTGTTACGATGTTTCTGCACTTTTTGGAAGTATGACTACTAAATTTAACAATAATACTACAATATGCTGTTATGTTATATATACAGACGCGCAGTTTTGCGAAACTAAACTTTCCACGGATTTTACGTGAAGCCCACTAGACCTTCGCTAGTTCTCACGTTGAAATATTAGTTTATGCTACCACGAATTCCCCTCCATGTTATCGAGTAAAGAGTTCTTCTCTTCTTTCTTATTATTCTTACCTTCCGGCACCGGAGTACGTAAATTTGGTTCGAAACATGGCTGTAAAAAAAAAACATAAAATTTCGAATAGTAGAAATTTAATATATTTCACTCAGAAATTTTAGGGGGGGTGCAAAGCGTAAATGAATTACAATGTCGTAATCTTCGTATCTGTAAAAATGTTACTATCGTGAGTAATGCAATATGTCGCAGACGTGGGCAAATTTTTTATTTGAAACGAACGTAAGAAATGACCATTTGAAAAGTGCCCAGGTCTGTTACGTTTTACTTCGTAGGCGTGAGTTGTTTAATTTGTTACAGTCGGTGTAGCAAGCAGAATTTGAAACATTACGCGCAATTATTGCACATCGGAAGCGTATTATGTGCCCATATTTCTCATGCACACAAATGATTTTTATGCTTTAGGTGATATTTCACTCACTGTTTCACAGATATTCATGTTGCAGCAGTTCTCTATGGTTATTTCGCATTGATTGTCTGGTAATTGTGGCCTAGATGTGAGTGGCGTTACACCACCCTTGCTCACAACAAAACGCTTTCTAATTCGTGGTCGTCTTCGTAATTTATTTACGTAGTAAGAAAGTACGATGGTTGTAAGTACAAATACAGCAGTGGATACGCCCAAAATTAGTATCAACATTTTGTACTCGTCATTATCACGGATCAAGACCATTTGTGCATTTGTTTCGTTAGTTTTTGGACACCTGTTCAAGAGAAAGTAATATTCATGTATGTAAAGGCACACCAATGCCCTTTAACTCATTCGAGACCGAAAAATTGACACAGTTATTTTTTTAGAGAAAAGCACGACCATTAGGAGGAATTTATTTCAAGATCTATTGGGAAGAGTGCGATCAACATTCGTCGATCTCGAATAAGTTTTATTTAATATCGTATTCGTTAAGTAAAAGTATACCTGCAGTTAATCGTATTGACGACCCTACCAGGGACTAGCGCGATATTTGCACAATAGATCTCGCAAGCTTTTGTACCATTGCTCAAACCCTCGCAACGCAAACCCTCTGAATATTTACATTTACAAGCTGGCTTCCCATTTTGGACGAAGCATTTACCATCGTGCAAGCAATAATCTTTGCACAGATCTGTTTCACACCGTGGCCCGCCAAATGTATCCTCGCATCTACACACGGGAGATCCATGACTATTTATACTACAGCTACCTCGAAGGCAGTAATTGTGACAAAGTTCTGTCTCGCAATGCGCTCCAATGAACCTGAAAGATTTTTATGTTGAATATATTTTATAACGTTAAGTTCACGATACTGAATGCCCGTTGTTCGAAAGCGTTCCAACTCACCCCGACTTGCAGTGGCAGTTATTACTGTTCAAGTCTCTTTTCCCGTCATTGAGGCAGTGTCTGGAACTCTCGGTGGTCAATTCCGAGTCTTCCGTGCTGGTGGTTAAATTGTTGAACGACTCGACGGTGGTCGTTCGTACGGAGGTCCAGTTCGCGTAATTCGTTTTTCGTCTTATTTTCGCTAACGCCTCGCAATCGATCTTTCCCGCGTTATCGCGGGCTATGATCCCGATTGGATCAGCGTCCTGGTGCATGTTGTACGCTTTAAATATCGTCAACGAGTTTCCGGATTGCCTGGATTTTGGCGCCATCCAGATAGCCCTGTATACTAAATCGATCCAGTATATCGTGTCGCGGTCCACGGTTAGGGCAACTGGTTGCTGGTGCTTTCCGCGAACCACCGATTCACGATCGGTACCGTCGAGATTGCTACGCTCGACTTTTACGTGTATACCCTCGACGTCGTCGATCCAATAGAGCTTCTCTTCGGCATGATCTATAGCTACTGCTAGCGGCTCGTACAAATTTTCTTTAATAATAGTAATTCGATCGCTTCCGTCTAGATTCGAGCGCTCTATGCTCGGATTCGTAACATTACTATTTACCCAGTATATGAGACTGGAAACAACGTACAATTTATCAGATATCCGCGTGTTCTCGTTTTTTTTACGCGTTAAATTTGATTTTTTATTTTTATTTTTTTTTTTAGCCCGTTTGGCACGATTTTTCTACTCGACGCGAACATCTAAATGGAATTAACAGCCTGGCAGAGACTCTGCTGTCGAGAATTTTGTCGGCGACACCGGGTCTACGTAGACATAAATGGCACACCTGTTACATACGTCCAGAGCAATGCCGCGCGGACTGCTCCCCGTTAAATTGTGTAGGAGGATGGGTTCCTCCGGTTCCCCCTCTAATGGCACGTACATTTTCATAATCACTTCTTTCAAAGCGTCGAGCCAAATGAGATTTCGCGTCCTGGTATCGAAGACGATCCCTAGGATGTGACTTCTGGTTTGTTCTAGAGGCAAGAAACGAATCGTTCGTTCATTATGAATCTAGCCGCGAGTCCCTTTGCGAAAGAACGATGGAATTTCTACATCTTTCTCTCTCTTACAATGTCGACTATTTTTGCGAAGAGGTATCAACAATTGGCCGTTGTTGATACTAATAAAAGCTTCTCTTCATTGCATTAATGGCAGTTTCTGTTTTAACGATCACCGACAAAGGACACCGCTTAGATGGAAATTTACATACGAGGTAGTTCTTAGAAAAATATTTAAAGCGCATTTTTTTATCTGCAATGCTCCATATCTGGAAACTAATCAAGCAAACTAATGCCTACTCTTAGAATACTCTTATAATAGACTCTTAGAGTACCAGTTTGTCGATAGTATTAAGCAAATGTTATTAATACTTAATACTGGACCAGAGCCGAGAAAGATCGAGAAATACTGCTCTGTGAGGTCCGGCTGCATACAATTATGATTGCACACTGATAGATTGAACGGGCACTAAATGAAAAAATAAATAAATAGAATTTACATCTAGTTGCATACGTACTTTTAAGTAGTGGTCTTGGCGTGAAGTTCTTGTTCGTCAGGTCATTACTGAACAAAGAAAAGTTACTACGCGTGTCACTGAAGTACATCGTGTGAGAAATATCATCGTACGCTAATCCCGTCAAAGATATTGCGTCGGCGATTCTGGCTTGTCCAGTTAGTGTTTGATTTCGCGAGAAAAATTCGATATCACGTCCAATCACTACCGCTAAATCTGCAAAAGAAAAACAGAAAGGGGACACTTGAGAAAATTTGATTAATCTCGCGACGCTACCAGTAAGACGATACTAGTAATGCATCGGCTTAAATTGTAAGCGATACGATATACAAACCGTGACCGTGTCTAAATAATCTCTTTTTCTTTTCGCCCTATAAGGTGTCTACACTCGGAACCGAAGAAAGAATCTACATGAATATACAGTTACAATAATCTACTGCAATGTTAAACAAATACGGTTTGTTGGGGCTTGCAGCGTTCGCGAGACGCTTAAACCCATCGCTAGTCTTCAATTAGAGATACGAAAAAGTTTACTCCAATAATAGATAACGAAAAAACCAACGTTTAGCGACTTACTCGCAACGTTTAGTTGATCGAAACATTCAATTTTACTTTGTAGATTCTGGAATATGTCATTCAAAGCCATCGATATCTTTTAAACGAAATATTTCTCACCAGTATTTATGTAACATTTTCGTTTTATTTTCAGTCACAGAAAATGCTGGCAAGAAGCATACGTACAAGGTGCATCAACTGAAAAGTAAACTGGTCTCCTAGTGACAAACACGGTGATGCGAATATTAGAATTATGTCCGTAGTATCAATGAAGATATTTACAATGTAATAGAACAAGATTCAAACGACCTTAAACGTGAAAACTTCGCGAGATTATGCATATTTTTGCATACGTACTTATGATTAGGTAAACAGTTTTTTTCTTCTATTGTACGTCGGAGACTCAAGAACTGTTTACATTAAATGTTTGCACTGCGTTCTGAATTATTTTCCTACACTTCAAGATCCGATTAGATTTTTCGTTAATAATTACTGTATATTGCGATAAACATAGTAAAATGATTTCTGTAAAGCCTTGATCTTTTCGCTAAGAGAAAATATGTAATCTATTTAAAAATTACGCATTACAGAAAATCGACCATACAATTTAAAATAACTACAGGCATTAATAGAGAATACGTGGCAATTATTTTCCATCAACGAATGTAGAAAATACACGCTCTCTCCTTAGCCGATCAATATACGAAAATGTTATGGAATGCTTATCAATGAAAATATTAATTTCTTTATATAATTACTGTTCACTTGTATTTGTTATTTTCTCTGTAAATAGATTCTCAACTAATGAAAATTTAATTATTCCAGTTAAGTTTTCCCTGTATAACGTAAAGAGATCTTAACCCTATCGTATAAACTTAAACATTTATCACCCATTCGATTGCTTATTTTCGTTAGAAACCGAACTGTTTACTTACTTTTGTTAAATATTGTATGCTTCTTCGTATTTTTACCCTAAATACGATGACCTCTTTCGTTTATTGAATAAAGATAAGTACGTGACTGTCGTTGAGATAGTATATATTTATTAAAACCACTTTCTTCATTCAGTCTCTTGCGGACTCTCATTATTGCACGATACGAAAAAATTGATCTGTTTCCATCGAGTCTATGTTGCACTTAACAATGCGTTTAATTTAATTTATATTCTAAAGACGACGATTTCTTTATTTATTGAATAACGATAGATACGTAACTGTCTACGAGATAATATTTATTTATTAAAAACACTTTTCTCGCCCAGCCACTCATTAATACACGATACGATACAATTGATCTGTTTCATCTGTTTCAATCGTGTTTTCGTCGTATTAAACAATGCATTTAATTTAATTTATGCCTTAAATACGACGATTTCTTTCTTTATCGAATAATATTAAGTACGTAACTGTCGTTGAGATAATATATATTTATTAAAAATTATCTACATTCTTTGTGTCTTTAACAATGCATTTTCTGTTAAATTATTTATAATACTCGCACACATTGATATCAAATCAACAAAACAATAACCCTATAGTTTGTCACGTATATTGTTCGAGTCTCGATGTAGCCTATTATATTAACTATGCAGACCAGTTGATTAAAACGTATGAATATTGGATGTGCAACTGTCAGATTAAAAAAAAAGATATATTTTATGAACTGATTAGGCCATCACTCAAACCTTTTATACGTGTGATTATACATAATAAACAAATCTATCTAGTAAAAAATACGATGTATTGTTGACTAACATGTTACAGGAGATACATATTCTACAAAATTACACGTGTTTTAAAAAATAATTTAAGTACAGACCTGAAGTTTCCTACTGGTCTCCTGATACTGGTTAGAAGAACAAAACTATGGAAAAAGACTTAGGGACTTCAGTGACCCAATATTTTTTAAGTATATTATTAGATTTCTTATTTAACATTAAGTTACAAATGTTCATATATTTCGTTTCGTTAATTTATAATGAGGATCTAGAACTTGAGATTAAAAATTTAATATAATTTATTGTTTTATTTTTGTGTACTCGTCGCGACTACCCTTTATCCACCCTTAATTAAATATTTGTTACTAGCTTCCTAGTTATGAATCGATGTATGCAACAAAACACGTGATATTTCCATACGACAATTACGGGTTAAATGTCATATTGTACCATGTTTATTTGTTTTTTTGTTTTGTTAAACAGCGATCGTCTTGGTCTCATGAATGGTAGATTAATGTTCGCGCATTACTCCTTATCTATTCACACTTGTGGCAACGTATGTATCACCCCTTCTTCCAAATGTCACATGAACTAGATTTATGTTACACGTCTCTCCTTTGGTGTCACTCTTATTACTTGTTATTGTTTCGCACGAAATGATTTCCATTCATCAGTAAATTCGAGGTAAAAAAGAAATTAAATAAAAATACCACGGTACTGTATTGAAACCATTATCAACGAGATACGTTTGTTTCGTGAAAATGTCCTGCGAGCAAAATGCAGAATTACACAAACAGAGTGCACAGTTTCAGTGGGAACCACATAAATATTTTCATTACTTATAGATATGTGGACACAGTGATAGACAAAAATTTTTACAAAGGTCATATTCGTCAAGATTACTCTCGTTGAAGTATGGGGGTAAGATGCTTGAAAAATTCGTACTGCAAAGGAAACTTTAAATAAAAAAATATATGGTCGTTTAAAAGAAATATTTGATAACCCCGGAAAAATAATATCGAGGAAAATATTGTTCCTATCAACGTGTTTGTCACTTCCAGCAGTGTTTTCATAAGACTATAAATGACGGAGATATTTAGGCGTCCTCATTAATAGTTCACTATGTATATAGATGATTATGTAAATTTTTGTGCTAGGACATGTGTCCTGAAAGGGATATTCTGTATATTAATCCTTAAAAAACATTATTATATTAGTTTTAGAGTGAAACTTTCAGGTAAAAATTATAAAAATAAACCGAATAAGTTAGTTACGCCACTCATTGCTTTACAATGTTCCATAAAAACGAAACCTTGTTACATAAAGAGAAAAAAATGAATTCATACCACGCTAAGAATGTTTTCCGCGTATAGATCGGCACGAAACATCGAATTTGATTTTATTGTATCGCAAATATCAGTTTTATCTTAATCCATAGAATTAACGAGTGTATCTGACGGGGGATCGAAAATCGAAGGTCGAAACCTAAATGTCGGTCTAATTCTCCAATTAAAAATGTACACGTACATGTGACAAACAAGATAACGCAAGAGTGTTAAAATTATGAACGAAAATTGTAATCGCGCAAGACCGTTGGTACATCGTTTATTTTGTAATCGCCGGGTGCAAGAAAAATAGTAACTGTCGCCAAGGAAATGCCCTGATTTATTAAGTTATTGCGATCACGTGTTGATAAATCGGATCGAAAGTCGAAGATTATCTAATTTTTCATTCCAGTCCGATTGACCTAGCCAGGAAAACGTAAATGCGCAATGAGTTACTAAGGAATAATTTGTTGTTTTTGCGATTGTCGAATGTTGAGTAACTTACGCACGCATATTGACAGAGCAAGTTTCGTTGACAATATTCAAACGGGAAACGCTACTGGAATATTCGTTTTTTTTATTTCCTGCGAGAATTTACGTAGACAATTATGACGTTTTTATTTCCCGCTTAAATATTCCACCTGTTAACGCATCTTTAAACAATATTTATGTAGTCTCTTTCTAGAAGTTTATAGGCAATTCTCACAACGCAAGAAAAATGTAAATATATCATTAACGAATGGAATAATGCATAAAGGTTGTAAAAGAAATTATATTAATTGTAACTGTGCAAGAGACGTAAGATATGTGACTAATAACGAATAAAATGGTGCAAATAATAATGAACGGTGGTACCTTAATAACAGCTTTCGCATTTACTATTACTTAAGCTAATTTATCACGTTGAAATTATTATTGCATTTAATCCTCCGTAATATTGTTCTTTTAATATCTTCAGATACCTACCCCTCTATCGTATCTTTTTGGGTTACAAAATATAATCCAGTAATAAAGGTATTAAAAGCAAAAACGTTTTATTTGTTCAAACAACTCCCCCGCGAAGAATTTGCTTTTCCTTCAAACGGAAGATACAGCACTTGTTGCTAAGTGCATCCCTTCCACTTATGTTTGCGAATAGGACACGCGCCCCAGGGCACCACGCTACGAGGACGTTCTTAAAAGTAACAAAAATTGAATTAAGTATTCTAACAATTTACCATCCATGTAATACGCGTAAAAACTTCATTACAATTTCATATTCCTTGGCAATGAGATCAATATTAGTATAGCATCTAAATTATCTTGCAATTTCATAACTTATTATCGTACTACTTTATGACTCTTATTGTACGATTGTAAGTCTCAATGGATCAATTATAAAATGCGTTCTAATCTCTATTGTTATATAATAATTATCGATTGCAGTGTTCTTATCGGTTAGACACATATATTAATACAGAACCAATTACAATGATTTTACTACTTCATTGTGTTCGATACTATTTTCTACGCAATCACAGTGCCAGTAAATTTATTCTTTATTTCAAAATCGATGACCTATGTTCCTTTTATGCCAACTTATACGCATATTGTCCTTAAGGTACGCTCGAAATATTCATTGTACTAAATTTTACATGGAAGAGGTATAAAAATTAAAAAATTGATCAAAATTTAGAAATTGATATGCAGTGCTAACTCATCTTCGTGCTTCGTTGCTATTCTGATTTCGATATTTTCTTCTGTGTATTACTTTTCGCAGGTCTCGCATGATCCGCTCGACGGCTTGTATTTCGTGCTATGGTTGTGGGATAAAAAAAAATGCTACTCATAGCATATCAACGTGGAACATTCTTGTCATGGTTATTTGCAACAATCATATGCGCGCGAGTTAGCTAATAAGATGAAAACGCGTTCCATAAAATAGATCGAGAACTACGTGGCGACCTATTCCGATCGTTAGTTTTAGTTGAAATGTTTCTAGCATCTAAGTGGCCAGAACGAATTAATTAACCACGTTCGTCATTACGCTCAACCGTTCAAGTACACACGGTATACAAACTTGCATAATCAATTTCAACAAAATTATAAATGCATCCGTTGTAAATGTTACGTAACCTAGTATTTTTTTTTACACCTCTCGCCTAAGCAACGATTACTTAGATTCACTATCGGTGTGCAGCAGAGGCACTCGCTTCAAACGCGTTTCCAACTTTCTCGTGATACATATACATATACGAAACAAAAGGATTATGCCCGAAAATCATGTAAAACTATTCGTACGGACTTCGATTCGTAAACGCGTAGGTGCGACACGATACATTTCGTAAGAGAAAAAAAAAACATGACCGTAGTTAAGGTCACGACACCGAGCAACCTGCATTATGCCCTACTAAAACGTTTCTCTGTTTCTTATACGCGCCGGATCATCGTGCATGACTTAAAAAGACGCCGGCAAACGACAGTTTCTCAGCTTTATTCGTGGACGCGGGGAGAGTCGATCGGGACTATTTTCGATCGATTAATTACATTTTCGAAACCGCCGCTGTCCCTTTTTCGTTGACAGTGTGTGTGCGCGCACGCAGATACGGTCGCACAAACAGCTTGACATTCATTACATAAACAGGTGTAAGGACAAGTGCCGTTTCGGCTTGATATCGTATTAATATAGATCACGATTGTCCCACAATACGTTACGATGGGAATAAAAGGTCGGTTTCATTCACCTTTCAGCCGTGTTTCGTCTTTCTACTTGGTAAAGCGGTCTACGAAAAGTGGCGTACGTGACGAGCGAAGCCGCGTGAATGGAGTCAGTACTCTCGCACGACCCGCAACGCGGTACTATTGATACGACCTCGTGTATATCGTTGTATCGTTGTTATTACGTTAACACTCGCTTTCCCGTCACATACGATCATTCGATCGATCATCGATTTACTTACCCCACGATCTGGCGTCCGTGTTAATTGCGAGAATTCCAAGAACTATCGTTAAAGTTACGACGACGTATTCACGGGATGTCATGGTGTGCGTTCATTTGTTAGGCGATAGACAAGCCTGGAAATGTCTTTTAAGACACAACCGCTGCCAGGAAACGATATGGATTGAACACCGGCCTAATTTCTTTCAGTCTTCCTCTCTCACTGTCGTTCGAAAGAGACACTACCACGCATCCTCACGCTACGGCGGCTGTGCGCAAACTGAGAACTCATGACTCCGGTGTGACGGTAAAAGCCGCGGCGCGACCAATGGCGTAGAGTTTCTCTTTCGCGTTCGAACGCGTTCTAAATACCTGCGAAAATGTTATGTTTCAAGTAATACGGACAGAATTTACCAAAGTACGAAGAAAAATACTGTCACCGGGCATATTGCACAAGTCCTTTGCACAAAACTCTCTTATAAACAGAAATATTTAACTAATAATTTTTAAGAAATATTTTATTTATTATTCGATGCAATTTAACGACAAGTTTTATATATTTAAGTTTTTCCTTTGCAAAAAATGATCGAACTGTTACAAATACATAATGTATTGTTAACAAATTTTCCCTTGTTACCTTTACGAACATAACAGAATCTTAAGTATGATTTAGCTCATTACATTTTTCGAACGCGATGAATTGATCGCATTATCACAGTGCTAGACGTTATATGTCATATTTATCGCGTGTTATAAAACATTGTTCAGTTGATCTTTAAGTTGATAAACACTTAGTAGTCGTAAGAAATTTTTAGTAGCGCTAAGATTGCTGCATAAGTGTACTTTAGTATTTTATTCAAATAACATAGATTCAAGTAAAGTTTGCGCGGTTTTTTTATGTTTGCCTCGCCGTCTTCTTTTTATGCTCATCAGATATATGCCAAACGTAGGAAGTGCGTAGGCACGCGTTGCGTTATGTTGCGTTATGTTGCAGATTTTTGTGTTCAAACTTGATTTTTGTCCAGAACAAAATTTTGAATAAAGAATAAATATTGTTATCCGTTGCTTGATAAATAACAATAAAAATGTCGTTCTTTCGAATAAAGTCGTTGGTTATATTGGTTATCTATTACTTGAAGTACCTTTTGCTCATCTGTGCTTGCGCGAGTGCTAAGTAATCATGTCAGTTACACAATGTATAAACTAGCGATAATGAATTTATTTAAAAACAATGATTGATAATAGCGATTCCCCGATAACGTTCTGTTATCTGGTATTAAACTAAAATTTGTTATTGCGATAAGCATTGTTACTATAATGAACCCTACTCGAGGTGACTCTGCTTATTATAATTTTGTCAATAATAAATTTAATTGTGTCGATACGATCCACTAAAGAGAATGTAACAAAATATTGTTGGAAGCTTAAACAAATTGATTATGTTGAAATGTTAATACGTATTTTGCATCGGTAAGTATATACTCACATTCTTTTATATTATTTTCAAATTGTTGTCCTCAGGATGAAGATTCAAACCTCGCGCGTAAATTAGTGACGCCATCTTCGGAGCCAGAACCGCAACTATTGATGCGCACAATGCGGAGTAGATATCCATCTTGTCTGTACTTTGTTTATGATTTACCCCCGTTCGTGCCAGGTACTGGCTTCTAATTTGTTTACAATTAGAAGAAAATAAAATAAACAAACGTATACATCACATCATATCACGAATGGAATAATTTCCAACAACACTAGCAAGCTCTGCATACACAGTAAATAGAACGTTTCTACAAGTACATGTAAAGTACACGTTAATAAAAAGAATACTTGACCCCCGATAAAAATCCTTTGAAAATTTATTTCTCGCTTTCGGTGTACCAACGTTATGTTCTTAATCGGTTCGATAAAAATCCTAAGAAGTTCGCGTGGAAAGGAGGGATGAGTTTCGCCAGGAGATCGTTCGCAAACGCGCCACCGCGGAGTAGGTGGCCAACGACGGAGAACAAAAGCAGTAGGGCAATTGAAATTTTTATCCCGGTCGATACGCGAAACGCGATGAAAAAAAGCACTCGACAAAAGATTTTCGTTCCGCCGTGAACGAGACCGCTCCAGAGACGTGGTTCGGTTCTGTGGACGACGTGGACCTTGCAGGTTAATGGGGAAAGTCGCTGACGGAAAAGCGCGCGCTTAGCGGGAAATATTCTCTGTGGCCCCGGAGCGACGACGCCACGTACTAGATGGTATATTATTGATCAATAAGAGAGGCTAACATGGATGATCCGTGCCGGCAGAGGCGGCCGCTACTTCCTTCGTATTTTAACGCCACGCGCCTGTACCGCGAGAAACTGATCACGGAACCGTGCTCCGGGGATCTCGGTGTTCTTCCGGTTGTCTGCGACAACGTGCAAGCGTGTTTGCGGGACGAGAATCACCGACCGTATGTGAAACGCGCCAATCTCGTACTTCCGTGGGAATACGCGAATCGAGGGAGACAGAGGGAGTAACGTAAGAGTAACGGCTGGATAGCAAGAGCACGAGATAGGCCGCGGGTGAAAAAGGGTGAGAGTGGGAGCAAGAGGGACGGAGAGAGGGAGGGGAAAGGGAAAGACGGAGTCGCGAAGGGCGACGGAGACAGGACTAAAGGGAGAAAGACAAGTGTGAGCGACATGTGCCTGTGTTGAGAATTCTGTCCACGATAGTGCGGCGGCCGAGGGTGCGCCGAGAGAGAAGATCGGTTATTTTTTCCTCTCCTATATCCGATACTCTCTCGTCGCTTACACGGGACTATCGATGCAGACCTTACGGAAGAAAAACAGTCCGCGCAAGTGTAAGTAAAAAACCACCCCCTACGAAATTGCACAATTTCCATGGATACGTCAGAACGTGCTTTGTCAACGTCGTATTGTGGCTCGGTGATACCGTTGTGATTCGAATCGGCAGGTATGCGTCACGACCGTGGAACCTTCTCCCAGTTTCGTGGGATTTGTTAATGTTCTGGAAGCATGACGTTGTGATACCACCCTGTAGATCGGTTATAGGGAGCCTCGGAATATGGCTTCCCTTCTTTAAGAGGGAGAAAGACGACTGTCGGCCAATTCGAATCCAACCGAACGATCCGATACGCGATGGATGTGTGGATTGTGATGCAAGTGAAAGAGTGAAACGAACGAAAGCGGGTAGACTTTTTTTGGGGGTAGAGAGAGGACTGTCAATTTGCGATTTTCGCGCGAGCTTTCGTAGCACTTGCATCGTACCGACCGCGATAGTGCAGTCTGCTTATGTGGGTGTCCGTATGCGCCTTCGCCACCAGATGGATGCACCGACCACTTCGTCGTACGTGCATTGTAAACGGTGTATAAGGGTAGACCGAGAGCATTCGATGGAACTTTAGCCTTCCTGAAAGTTCTATTCTGTTCTTTACGTTCGACTTTCCCCAAAAGAACATTAAATCTTATTTTGTTATTGATCTCTACCGTTCGTATCATATCCAACGTTAACGATTTAGAAACAAATAAGATAGTAGCGCTTTTAGCGATAAAGATTAAAACAAACAGGTTCAGCCAAGTAAGATTAGGCTGCAAACTTTAATAGAGAGGACCACGTGTTTGATATGCCTGTTTCGGATCCAGTACCGTTTGATGAAAAAGACGATCGATACCTCCAAAACCAGTTTTACGTGTCTTCTCTTGCATCATGGAAATGTCCTTTTTTCAAATCATCTTTCTATGTTAATGTACCTAGCTAAGGTCAGGGCCAGATCAAGATTTCCGTGACCCGAGGAACTTCTAAATATTTCTGAAAGAGAAAACGCTCAACAAACTTCATATATTTCTAGCTCCATCGAGAAAAACAATTTTATTTATCGAAACATTTGGAAATTTAACCACTCTGGGCGAAAATTGCGGTGCACGATAAGGGGGGCGATACGTAGTCCACGAGTTCACCCTCGAAAAACTCAATCGCACCAAATTATCCCCTCTGAGACTGTGTAACTTTTATTCTAAATACTTTTTGATGTAATCGACAGCTTGAAAGTTATCGGAGGGGATCGATTTGAATGACTCATCGCGTGCACTCTGAATTTTCATTGTTTTACGCAACGAAGCGGTTGTTGTGACAGTGCGGGAGCAAAGGAAGATGGTGTGCGAAGGAAAAAGCTCGTACGGAGGCGATCGAGCTTGAGCAGAGAAATTGTTGGGGGGCGGGGGAGGAGGGAGGGCATGAATTGGTTATCCGGATAGAGTCTCAAGTATCGACAGTTGGCGTTCTCCACTCGAGGCGTACGAGGACGTTCAAACAAATGTGCCGGTGTGGTCGTGACTATTAAAGTCGCGAGGGGTCGAGAAAAGTGTTCGCGAAGCGGCTTCTGGTACCGGGAGATTTCAACAAATTGCCCGTGGCGAAGACAAAGCGTGCTGGCTCGGCGCTGTCCGACGCACGAATGAATAAAGAACTAACAACCGATCGGCTGAAACGGGCAACTACCGAGCAGATTATTACGGCGACGACGAGCACGTTCGATCCTCGAACGGTCAAATTTTTTAATGCGTTTCGACGGGGAAAGGATCGAATTTGCCCTGGTTACGCGCTTCGAAAGGGTAAGAGGGGATACAAGGGCGACGGAAAAGCGAAATAAATTGCTTGTCTCGAGTACGCTCGAAAGGATTCTCGTTTCACGTTTTCACGGGGCGGCAAATTGATCGTATGGCCGATCAATGTTAGTTCAAGAGGCTCGAAATCGTCGTTGGATCGCTTCGAGACCCCCGCAGCTACGTACCCGATAATTCAATGCGATTCTGCTTCGCGCGAGTTTGAATAAGGCCACACGTTGGGATATTAAAACGAGCATCTAAGGTTGGCCGCACACGGATGCGTCCCAGCATGCCTCGCATTTCGCTTTACGCTTCGTCTGTCGTGTCGCGTATATATTATTAATTATCTCTTCTATTTAATCGCTGTTGTGAATCGAATACAGGGTTCCCGGTAATCGGTGGTACAACTAATTTAATTTATTGCACAATCTGATGAAATAAAGTTGTTGAAATGCCGATGGTTGTCTATTTTATATTCCTATAAATACATTGTTTACACACTGCATTATTTAGTGTGATAAATTGCACAAAATAAAGAAACTGTACAAGAACGCTGTTTTTTATTTTCCGTTAGTATATCTTGGGTTGCCTCAAATGCATGTTAACGCGTTCACTGTCCGGCCCCTTAGCGGCGTAACCAAAAGTATGGCGCTATGGCCCGTGTACGGGTCATGGACAGTGAACGACAGTGTTAAGGGTGAAATAAATTAGTTTCACTGGCAATATTGCAGTCGTAACGCGACGATCGAATCGTGTTTTTCAGTCAAGTACGAACCAACCCGATTTCTTGGGGAGGGTATGTCGTTCAAGGCAAAGTTGATTGGCATATTGGAAGTATCGGAAGCGAGCGGGGACCGGATGTGTCAAGCAGCTTTGGCGGACCTGAAGATGGCGATTCGGGCTGCCGGTGAACACAAACAACGAATCACCATCCAGGTCAGCATCGATGGAGTACGCTTGCGGGACGAAAAGTCTGGGGTAAAAGCTCTAATAGCTTTTCTACTAAAGTCAATGCAATTCCCGTGTTTTATTTTATTTTCAGACTCCGAAATTAACACGCGAGATCGCGATAACCGTTTCTGGAGTTGATTTTTTCTTTTATTCACAGTTTTATAAATTTCCAACGTGTTTCCAACCGGTGAAAATACTTCTATAGTCACTTTTGATTCCCGACCTATCGTAGACAATTTTCCATTTGCGTTCTGTTCACTTTGATCGAAAAGAAAGTTTTGTTTAATTGTATTGGCTTGCACGATTCAACAAAATTTCGATGATAGTGTTTGATCGTTTTCTCAGGTCTGTCTGTATCACCATCCTGTGCATAAGATATCGTTCATCGCGCAGGATATTTGCGATTCGAGGGCTTTTGGATATATTTTCGGCTCTCCAGATACTGGGCATCGTTTCTTCGGCATAAAAACGGACAAAGCTGCGAGCCAAGTAAGATGTACCCATTAATCCACGTTGAAATTGATTTTTATATTACAAACGCAGCGTACAATTGGCTGAACATAAATTGAAAGCTATTTATTTTGAGTTTGGAACGTAAGTTGAAAAACAAGTGACTCTGTTACTATTTAGCAATAAATAATTTTATGTTTGCAAAAGAGTCGAAGATCAATATTAACAATATTCATTGAAGTAACGTGTCTAGGAGTTTGTGGTCATTTAAAATAGAAAAAATATCTTCGACTCTTCTGCAAACATCAAGATATCTTTCCTGTGTTAAATGATTGCAAAATCTTATACACGTTGTTTATTACTAGTCGATCTCAAATTTACTAAACATTTTTAATCAAAAAGCTGGTGTTACGTAACGAAACAAATAGAAATCTAAACAGGTAAATAGCGCTAAATATCTGAATCTATTTTATTACGAAATTTCGGCTTCATAATCAAGGCTCTGGACAACGCCGCTAGAGGGTTATTTGCTTAAACCAGTTCTCACAGGTTCATTAAGCAAATGACTCTGTTATACAGGAGTCGATCGAAACATTTAATGACATTTGTGGTAAGGTCTGTTGAATCAGTTTCACTGATGAGTTCGCCAGTAACCTAGGACGGAAACGAGTTTTTTATTGGGAACCATCTGTTTCCATATAAGACTCCTTTTAAGATCCTCTAAAAGGCACCGATACATTACATTATCTTAGATTAATAGTCCATACTCCTTCTCCCTTATTTTTAAAACCGTTTAAACGCTCTAATATAAATCTAATCTCAAAGTCGTCGCGTATTTCGAGTATTGTCTTTCGAAAAAAGGAAGCATCCGCGTTTTAATTCGTTGGGAAATTCGTTGGTGCGCGGATACGATTCGTAAACGCGATCGAACCGTGTCATTTGTCGAGAACGGTTCGCTTTGGAGAAGCGAGGGGGTCTAAAATGATATTTGTCCAATCCGGGGAAGCAATATCGACCTCGGTGGCTCCGTAATTTCGGAGGGGCATGTAAATAATTGCATTATACGATTCAGCCTACTACTCCACCGATACGCTGCGGGAGATTGTTGTTCGATTATACGCGATTCCCTCCGTGCTCGTTCAAAGAGATTGCAATTTCTTCAACTTCAGCTCCCTTTGACCAACGCTTTTGCATGCGCCATTCTCTCATTTTTTTTTCGTCTCGAGTGCACGAAACACCGATTACCAAACTATTTTCAAATATATGAATTCTCTAACAGCACGCACGCACATCGTTTGTTAACATTTCGAACGGAGATGGGCGAAACTCTAAATAAAAATTACGATTAAATTACATTTCACGTTGAATGACTTTTATTGTTCGAACAAAATTCTGCCCATCTTTGGAGCGTCGCTTTTCTATTCGTTATTATTGTGTTTGCGTCCATTTATTTTCTTGAATGTTTATGAACAGTTTACGAAGAACAGTCTGACCACAAAATGTTGCTTGAAAAATTGCAATGCAAATTATTTATGTCTAATCGAGGTTGTTTATTACACTAGCTAATAGACAGTTATCATCTGGCCTAATCTTTTTTATACAAAATCGTGAATGGGTACTGTGAGTTAATATTCTTAGTTATGCTTAAACATCTCAGAAAGATCAGATTCTTTCCTCTACTTAGATCGCCATTATACGCCTTAGATTTGGAGATACCTTACTAGCAGAATATGTAAACTGGCTAGTAATTTTAGTATAAACTCACATTTCGATCTAGTGTGAGTAGAATCATCGCCTCAGATTTAATTACAGAGCTAGCCGCTAAATAAACTATCAAAATTTCGATGCAATACCTTTGCAATATTCTTTAGTACTATGCATACTAACTGAACAAAAATGTACTTACATTCATCCACCATTCTGATTATGTATAGTCGTGCAAGAACAGGTCTGTCTCTTTTTATCATTCAATTTGACAAAGAAACCATTACAGGCGGCGATAGCTATGAACGACTTGTTTCAAGTGGTCTTCGAGCTGAAAAAGAAAGAAATCGAGCTGACGAAGCAACACTTGGAGCAAAATGCCATAGGCGTTATTAAGCTTCACAATCGTGGCATTTTCACCGAACCTACACCCGACACCAAAGTAAATTTCTATAATATAACGATGCTATAATATACCATATCGAATAAAACATTCATAATAATCAATAAAACATTTTCTTTAATAGGGTGCAGCAGGAACCGAGTCCTCTCTTCATCGAGCAAAGAACACGAATCCGGAGGTAGACATACAACCTGAGAAAAGAAACGAATGTCAAAGTGGTGTAATAGCGGATTTATTAGACTTACAATTTGAACTAAATTCTCTACAGCAAGGAATCCATCACATGGAGAAAAATACCCCCGAGAATCCACCACCATCCGCGGACAGTCTTTTCGAACCTGATCCGTTCGGTGACTCGTTCGCAAACATGAAGGTAAACCAACACTTCCAATATTCTCAAACTAAATTATAACTACAGTGTTTAACATCTTTGTTCGATTACAGTTGGAAGACACTGTGCGGCCTATCCTGCCGCCACCGCCATCAGGCTCAAAAAGAGGTCACTTGGACCGACAGCAAACGATTCCAGGTCCCCAATCGTCGGTCACGTCAAGCCCAGCGACGACTGTAACCAGCAAGACGCCACCGCTTCAAAGTTCGGTTCAATGGTTCGACAAGGACGCGGAGAACCTTTTCAGCGATAGCGAGGTCACCAGTTCAGACAAGAGTACCCCTGTCAAAAAAGAACAAGACGAGGTAAACGTCACAACAGGCTAATGACAATCTAACAAGACCTTTGGAACACCCACATAGGGAAGCTAAACGCTGTTAACACAACTTGAAAATATAATTTGTTGCAGACTCTGGCTAGAAGCCCGCAAATAGACGTTTTCACGGAGTTGGATCCGCTGGGCACCGGCCTGATAAAACCCTACGTGGACAAGAAGGACTTCTTCCAGCACTTGAAAAATCCTCCGAAGAAGGTGCTGAAGGATCTGGTGTCCACCAGCTCGGACACGTTCCCCACGAACTTCAGCGGCGGCTCGGATTCCGCAGAGTCGGAGAACCAGGCACGAAACGACTTGTTGTCGAAGGACAATCAGTTCGACGACAGCAACTTCGCGAATTTCGACCGGTTCGACGAGATCGAGGCGGTTCAGCCGGCCGTCGCGCGATCCGATTCCTCGCGGAAGACGGAAGCTGGGCCAAAGGCTCATCATCAACCGCTATCCGTGTCTCTACCGCCCGAGGAACCGTCTGCTTCGATCTCTCCGGCGGTTTCAACCGTATCCGGAGGCGCTACCTTGCTCAGTCGAATGGACAAAGACTCCTCCGACTACGTGCACGGGTTGGTTCCACTTCCAAGTCCCATGAAGTCCGGGCGCAAGAAGGACTTCGACATCGACTTGCCTGCTGGCAAAGGACAGCCCATAGACAAGCCATTTACGGTCGATTTTACAACGACCACCGAGTCGCCAGCGTCTCCGTTAAAGTCTTGTTCTTCCGACGCGAATTCGCGACTCTCCACTTCGTCTGCGGAGCTGGAGCTGGTCCCCGAGCCTCCCCCGCGAGGGGTAGCCAACATCCTGATCAATCCGCCGCCTCTGCCCCCGAAGAAGCAAGGCGGCAGGGGCGGCGTGAAGCCTCCGCCGCGGCCACCGCACACAGAGGGCTACTTCCACTACGATTTCCCTGAACGCGAACATCCTTCGCCCGTCGTAGCCAAGGACAGGAGCAAGAGTCCATTAAAGGACACGAAGAGCCACTTCGACGACAACTTTAGCCCGCCCCTTCAACTGTCCACCAAATCGGATTTAATCGGTTCGATGACCACGTCGACCTTTGAAGATTCCTTCAGATCTATGATGCCTACGACGAACCTGTCCACGTTCTTCACGTCTACCAGCGTATCCACCACGGCGAAAAAGGCGAAGCCTTCGTTGGATATTACACTGAGTCAGTTGACGTCCTCGAACCTGAACGAATTAGCCAATAGTCTCGGGATGACTGTTCAGGAGCTGACGAGTTTAACGCTTCAGCAACTCACGGACTGCTTGGCGACCCTGTCCACCAAGGATGCTTCCACGAACGAAACGGAGGAAGTCACGAGACAAGAATTCGCTACCATGAAGCAACAGCCTGATATTGTTCAATCGAAATCCTACGTAGAGTCCCAAGCCTTCGTCAAAGTGAACACAGACCAGGAACCCAAATGCGATGCTACTTACGACAAATACGCGGTCTTTCGGGAACTGTTGGAGCTGGAACAGATGAAGAGGAGCGAGGAGGACGCGATGCAAGACACGGTCGAAGAGGAGGCGACCGACATGATGCAAGACGCGGTCGAAGAGGAGGTGTCGGACGCGATGAAGGAAACGTTCGAGACTGCTTCGGAGCCCGAGGACGACAGCAAACCGGAAACCATAGTTTCCTTGGTGAACCTAACAGTGAAGCTTCCTCCAAGTAGCGAAGATTTAACAACGGAAGAGTTACCCAACGTAAATTTCGAGGAAATGAACGAGCCATCCTCGAGCTCCGCGAGCGAGAAGGCCCAGTCGGTGGAAACGGAAGCCACCGCCAGAATGTCGATGACGGAAGCGGAAATCGGGACGGAATTCGGGACGAAGCAAAGCAACGAGGCCGAGGAGGAGCCCGAAAGGCGAGATTCGATGGCGGACGACGAAGAAACGGAAGCTCCTGAGAAAATTAGCGACGTTAACGAGGACCTGGACAAGCCAGCGACGGTGAGCAACGCGGAAGAGACTAATGGCTTGACAGCGGAGAAGACGAGAGTCAAGTCCTCGATATCGACGTCCAGCGACAGGTACGCTGCTCTACGCGAGATTATAGGAGAACCGGAACCGTTGCCCAAGCAGACGCAGGAGGACGCGTCCAACTCCACTCAAGTGTCTCCTGTGCTTTCGTCCTCTACTCAATCGAAAGGCATAGCGGAAGTGGAGCTGCTCAATCTATTCTCCGACACGCCGCCATCGTCATCCAGCCCGAAGAAACAGGTTAAAAAGGAGGAAGAATCGAAATCAATGGGCATGGACATCTTCGAGGAGATAAAGATGTTGAGCAGCGGGACGCACGCCGCGAAGGGAACCAAATCCACGATTTCGGAGGACATATTCTGCCCGTTCACGGAGCTGAAACAGGAAACGGACGACAGCAAGGACGACGCCAACTGGGCGAAGTTCGACACGGGTCTGTTCGTGTCTGACAGACCGTCTTGCGAGGGTACACCTTCGATCAGCGGCACCTCGCCGTGGTCTCCGGACGGCAAGGAGTTCCACAAGGACGTGGTGTTCAGGGCCAGCGTGTATCGTCACTCTGGCGACAGCGACAACGAATGGAAGGACGAGGAGGAGAGCGAGGAGAGCAACGGAAGGTCGCGCGGGGGCGGTGGATTCTGGTGCAGGCGTCATCCTCGCTTCGACGCCTCCGCGTTCGGCGACAGATCATTCTACGAGGAAGCTGGACCCGTTCCCGACAACAAGAGGGACAGAAGTTTCCGCGACAGGATAGTAAAGAAGTCCCGCGAGGCGTCGTGGATCAAAAATCACAATTACAGACCGCGCGACCCGACCTGGCACGACGAGAGCCAGTGGGAGGAGTCCAGAAACTATCCCCATCGCAAGATGCAGTACAAGGACGAGGAGGACCAATACGACGCGCACTGGAAGTGCAGATCGCAGCCTCAGCATTGGAACTGGCCGCACGAGCCGTTTTACGACGAGGAGAGGAAGAGGAAGTTGACCCTGTGGACCAAGGAGGATAGATTCGGTAGTCAGGAGAGTATGGGTTACGACGAGGAGGACAGACGACACAGGAGGAAGTACGAAAGGAGAAGGTGGGAGGAGGACGCTCGATTCTGGAACAGGAGAACAGCGGGTCCGCCAGATTTCGATTATCCTACTAGGGAGAGCTATTACTACTATCGAGAGGGCAGAGAGAGACCTCACGACTATGCAGCCGCCTGGGACGAAGAGTATGCCACCGATAGACCTGGAGACGACATGCCTAAATACTCCTGCAGGAGGAGACACTGGCCCAAGAGGCCCAACAGCGCGAACGAGGGCCGCAACACCGACGTCGTCTACACGGAATCGCGCGGTAAGTTCGGCACATCCAGGTCCGAGTGCAGCGATAACGACTCCGACCCCTATCTACGACCCTCCCAGCGCTCCAGGAGTCGCGAGAGCTACTGGGGCAGCGACCAGGAGTACGACAGCTGGGCAGAGAGGCCCTACTGGTCGGAGGGGCCTGATTCCAAAAGCGAGAGCCTCCATCGCAAACGAGTGCCCAGGCACAAGCCGCGAAACCCGCACGCCAAGACTCAGAGCCCCTTCGAAGACGACTTTGCCCAAAGTGTGGAGCACGTGGACCCCTCCGCCGTCGAGTCCCTGGCCACGGTCGAGCCCCGGGTCCGCACGGACACGAACGATCAGAAACCACCCCCGTCGAGCCCCTCCTCTAGCAAGAGGTACGCCAAGGACCTCCCCAGGAAAGAGATCCAGAGGGAGTACAGCAAGAGGTCCAGCTACTTCGAGGATGACCTCACGCCTACGGCGAGCGCCTCCAGCGACGCGTCAGACCGCCAGAGGCTACCCTCTGACCTCAAAGCAACACCAGAGGAGCTGCCCTGCGATACCAAGGAGGGACACCAAGCAGCCGATGGTTTCGTGTCGGAGGACAGCGGTCGCGACTCTTTCTTCAATGGCGATCTCAGATACGACGACGACGCGTTCGCGTTTAAGTCTGAGATGGAGGACAACGTGCCGGAACATCGCGCCACGACGCTACCCCTGAAGAACCACAGTCGCCAGGGCAAGTACAGTGCCGGGAACAACAATAACAAGTCGCGGGGCGACCAGTACATCAGGAAGTCCGAGTCGGTGAACATATTCGTCAGGGAGAACGACCCCTTCGACGACGACGACTTCTTTAATTGATAAGTCGTCCTTCGAGCGTTCGAATCGCACGGTGCTGGACATTGCGACATCAGCCGATCGGGTGGATCTTGAAATGATCGATTTTTGTTCAGATTATCCCCCCAGTATGCCCCCGATGCTAGATTTATCGATGTTTGTCGAGGTTTGCTAACGTATCTTGAAATGTTTGAGGATGGTCGCTGAATTGGTTGACTGTTCGAGGACACGGAGAAAAGGAACAGAGATATCATTCGAGGATCAAAGTGGTCCACGATCGACCAACCGATTTGGCGATCGTTCCAGGAGCAACTTCACCACGTGACATTCTGTACTTATTTATAATTATGTTCGATCGTCTGATGCTAACGAGGTTCGTACTGCGACTCAAGGGAATCATTGTCCAAGATATCGACCACCAGGAGGTATGGTCATCATACAGAAGCTAGTCATTGTTTTAATAAATTTGTACATAATGTTATCGGTGTTAGCATAAAATTGATTCGGTGATAGAAGTCTGTATATGTGTGTGCAGTTTATATGACACTTGTTTACACAGTAACTTCGGCGCGGTACTTTAAATTCGTAATCATGGTTCCACCGACTATAGTTATCTCGTGTTTTTTGCTTTATTCGTTTGATACGATGATGCTAGTCATATCGAGACACGTTAGGATAATTATACGATAACAGGCACGATTTCTGATCGATTGAAACTGTTGGGAGGACTATTGTTGCTTCCGGGTGTGAGTCGCGTCCTTTTGATTATTTATTTACTCTAACTTCGATCACTTACGAGATATTTGCTTGGACATTCATGGACTGTTCGATACTTATTTTATTCTGCTTCCTATTATTTTGACTGCCATACTTTAAGCCCTTATAGCCGCTACACACCCTCTTTGTCCCTATTGACTATCGACCCTAGTTTTAAGCTATTGAGTTGATCGATTGAAACCGAAGTCGACTATGCTTCAAGCGATAATCGTAAGTGTTGCTATCGATGTTGTTGACGCGACAAATTATTTGTAAAAATCTTAACAGCAGCTAATAGAGTAATATACGTTTTTAACGATGTACTTAAACTATTTTCATTGGTCTAATGTCTACTAGTGAGAATACAATAACTCTAGTTAATAAACACTGTTGCTGAAAACGTTGGAAAAGGACGCGGCTCGTACCCGAAAATTTCCAACACCTTTTGACTCGCGAGAACTCGATTCGTGAAAGCCTGAACGATCTCATTTGATAGGTATTGTTTGGAACGTCGAAGAATCAAAATGTGACTTTTATACACTTTTGACTGAAACGATCTTCGTTCGCGCGAAACTATACCATATTGAAGACGACATAGATAGACTCAATTGTCGATTCCTTTCGGACGTTTCTCTTCGGAGCGAGACGGTAAAGTCGGTCCAGCTAGTCTTGTAAAGTCTGTTTATTTGTAAGAAAAAAAAACAAGAAGAGATAACGAAATAAGGAAATCGTATCAAGTCGCGACACGACATTATATTATTTATTTATTTGCCAGCAACAGCACGCTGCGTTTACCTTTTAGCTTATGTTATTTATGTATAGATATGCGCATCGACATCTCGTGATGAATGTACTTAAACGCTGTAGCAGGCGAATTATTTATTATCATTTAAATAGTGACTCTAACTGTGTTAAAAACTAGTCAGAATTGTACTGACAATAATATACAGTCCCAATACAAATACAATTACCGACTGTGAAGAGATGAATTTCTGTTTAATCACTTACGAGCTGCGGTTTAATGTCGCTGTGTAAATCATGTTAAAAATTCGCTATTTTTTCTCTATCAAATATCTCTATGAAACTTTCGAGTTCGAGAAAAGGGTCTCGAATGTAACGTACACGAATAAAGGGAACGCATAGAGCAAATTATTTAAAAACTCGCTGTTATAACACCGCGCTTGATAACTAAAAAAAATTGCACGTCAAAAAGAAAAGAGTATCGAAATCGATCGTGATATTTGCCAACGAGGTACGTCAAATAAATGAAAAGTTCTATACTTCGATGAGCAGCACGATAAAGATGATACAAATAACGTAAACGCGATTTAACGAATTATAATTGCTTTTGTTTCACCAGTGAGCGAGACTCGCTGTAATTAGCGATCGATTCAACCGCGTATCCGTCTCGATATAAGTGATTAGCGGAAATGAAAATCCACGGCTACAACGAGGAACAGAAACCACGAGACCCAGGGCGACCAGGAATATGCATGGACGGTGTAATAAAAATTTACAATGTTTACAATAACTCCGTATCTCTGTTATTAATAAAAATGTCTCCAGCGTGACGCAATCCACGATTTTAGTGTGCTGTAATCGTGAAACTTGTAATTTTTACCATGACCGTAACGATTTATTCCATGTTGCACATTTGTGTCACCCTCCCAAGTGAAGATGAGTCGCGTTACAGTAAAACGGGAACCGTTCGAATGAATTTTCACTCTAAAAACGTTGGAACAGAATAAAGTTCTTTTGGAAGAAAACATTCTTTGTGTGCATGAACGTATCCTCGACGTCATCCGGTTCATCGCCATTATGGATCCACGGAGGATCCTTCTTTTTAGGTAAGTATGATTTTCTTTCTATTCTTTAGATTGCAACCTTTTGTAGCATTTTATTCAAAATAACTAACTACTGTAGAGAAGTCAGCATTAAAAATAGCGAGTCTACTATTTAAAACCATAAAAGATGGTTCTCTAAACTCAAACGCGGTGGTTTTGATTTCAAGAATAAACTTTGGGTGGCTTCCTCTCGTTAATAATTATATTCTGAACAATCTAACGTCGGAGAATCTACGAATTTCAACGGACGAGATTAGAAAATTGCAAAATTGCCATCCTTCTCTAGAGGGAGGATTTTGCAGCCGCCTAAAAATCGGCAGAGATATATAGATGCTAATGAAGATTATTCTGATACGTAAAACGTAATTGAACTATTCATAAATATATCTAAAAATCGCCACGAAAAGAAATTAATTTGCAGACACGACTGTTTGCATTTTTAATTATTGAGATCTATTTACTGGTTGAAAACAACTATATTTGACCGGGGTAAAATGGTCGAAGGACTTCTTGTGCACCCTTTGAATGCGACCCCGCGTGTGCACCTTCGGTTTGAAAAAAGCGGAAGAGCCTCGCGTCGCGAAGACGCGGACTCGCCATAGTCTTTGTTGCGATCGGTGGCAGCAGCGGCGGCACCTCCACCCTATCGGAGTGGTTAGATCCCCCGGTTAGCGTGTTCCCCGTTCCTTGATTTGACCGAGCACAATGCACAATAAAAGAGCATTAGATCGTCGGCTTTGTCGAGCGGTTGCACGACTTCTCGTAACAATGGCGTGGCCCCCACTCGGCCGAAGTACTCGAAACACCTGGCAAACAAGGAAACAATGCGCACGAGCCGCACTTCGACGGGATTTCGCGCATTTGGGGTGCGCGCATGCTAACAAATTATCACCCTCCACCTCCACCCCCTCCCCCCTCCTGTCACTTTTCTCTCGTTTTCTCATTCCGTCTGCTTCCTCTGTTCGTGCCCGTAAACCGGCCAAATACTTTCCTTGCTCTAGCGATTACGCAGCAACCTCGTGTCAGCTAGGTTTAACGACCGCCCCCTCGAAATCCCAGCAGTCTCCTATATCTTCTCCTTCGAACTCTGCACCCCGTAAACACAATCCCTGCAAACGACGAACGCAGACGTTAAGATCGTCGATCTCCCTATTTGTTACGATCGTTGTAAATTTTTTTTCGAGTTTGCTCTCGATGGTTTTCCCCGGTTTTGTTCGTGACGCGCTAGAGCCACCCTTATTCGCCGTTGTGCCAGCAGTTGACCCAGCTACGTCGCGCGGAAGGTGACGCAACGAGAGCGAGAAGAAGGGGGAGAAGGAAGAAAATCAACCCGCATGTGCTCGGACGCACTCGAAAACGAAAAGTACTTTTGGACCGAGAGCGATATGGAGGCGATGTACGTCGGAGAACGTGAAGAGTGTACCGAGGGTGCGTGAACTATGAAATGCACCGGCTGTACACGGTCCCTCTTCCGACGAATGTAGCTCTGAAAAGCCACGAGAAATGTTTGTAATTGGGATCGTTGGCCCGTCGCGCTCTCGTTTCTTCGTCCACGGGTGCTACGCCAATGCGCGTTCAGACAGACTTCTGCGCTTATTTCTTTTGCGCGTATGTTTGGATCAAATTGATACTGAATTTTGCAGCGATGGAATCTGGGGGATCTTCTCAAACTTGATCTAATAATCGCGACATCTTCGTTTCTGTTGTACCATTCTAGACTTTCCTGCGACTTTCTGTTGGACACCATTGGCGTCGAATGTAAGATTTATCCATCAATTGATCTTCTCAGTCGTATAATCCTATTTTCTTTTTCAATTACCGTCGTTCTTTTCTCTGCTTTATACTTTTGTCTCTGGACCGTGAAGATCGATGAACCACGGTGAAACACACGTTTCAGCCAGTCGTTTTTGCTCGTCGACATCGTTAACGTCACGATCGCGAAACGACGCTGTACGCGTGCACGCCAACGGGAGTCTATCAATATTTCATAAGCCTGGTAAAAAGAGACGAGTGTTTACAGCACGCTAAGCGACAAATCCTCGATCTTGTTCGCCGGTTAGCCGTAAGTGTCTTCCCCGTCGGGCGATTTGCATCGAATTGAATTTCAAATTCGTCGGCGCTCTTGTGGCCGCAGTCTCGAGCATCCCAGGACCCTCGTGCTCCCGATCCGCGCGAAATGACATTATTATTAATATAGTCTCGCGATCCCACGACGTATCGACGAGCTTCCATAAAGCTTGCAACCCTCGCGTGAATGCATTTCTTCCATCTAAAAACGTTTTCACCATTGAATCACAGTCAAACTAATTATGGGGGGGGGGGGGGGTCGATAAAAAAAATTCGAACAAAATCTTTGTCTTGCAGAGCGTTAGTTCTCACTTATTTACGCGCAGAAAATTATTTTACACGACTAGGCACGCTACCCTCTGTCTACAGCCACGTGCACCCTAAAGAAAGGGTTGTGAAATTCGAACGATCCGAAAAATGGCAAGAAACGCGTCGCTGGTTTCGTCGGTGGTATCAAGCGTGGCCCGGATTACTTGTGCACGCGTCACAGAGAAAATCCCGCGGTTCTTATCCTCGCGAGGGAAGCGTTTGTTCGTCGTCTCTGAAACGCGTGGGTAAATGGCTGTTCTCTTTAACCGCGTACACGACGAGGAGAGCTCGTCGCGAGAAAAAAAGAGGCGTACCAGGAGTGGGGAGAGAAAGAACGAAGGAGGCTCGTCTCGCGAAAAAAAGAGAGGATCAGAGAGTTCTCGAGCCGAACGACGAAGGTGAAAAGAACGACGAGGGTGTACGAGGGTGGAAGGGGGGGGGGGGGCGGTCGGCGGGAAAAAAGGTAGAGTCACCGAAGGGAAAAACGGTGTCTTGGAAAAGGTGCAAAGCCGACAGTATTCTTTGTAGCAGGGGGATATTCGCCTTGTGTGCCGAAGACCTCTCGCACTTCTTTACCTTTTCGCCGTTACCAACCCTCCTCCCCTCGCCTCTTACTTCTTGGTCGACGTCCACTTCTTTCTCGCTCGACGATTTCCACTTCCTTGCTTCGCCTCCGTCTCTGTTCGCCTTCGCGGGCTAAACGATTACAGCGCAACTACCGTAGCGTCGAATGCTGGTCGACGTTGGTAGTAGTGGCGACTTACTTCTCCGCCCACGCCTGGGGATCCCTTGCTCGACGGGGCACTTCTGCCATGAGATATTTACCAACATCCAAGATGGCGGGCATAATCTTCCCGGGCTTTTGGCCGTAAGTCAGCGAGTCATCCACGCAGCCAGTCCCTTTTTCGCCCGTAAACACTTTCGTCGTTCTCGTTTTACTGACTCCGCCCTTTCGTCGTCTTTCGACGCCCGTCTTGACGTCGCAGGACACGGCTTCGCGGCTTCTCCCGGCTACGGCGTTAAGCGGGAACCGCCACAAACGGCGGCTCCTTTCTGCACGGGATCGATCACAAGGCCCGTCGTGCTTCTTGCGGCTTCCTCGAGGCGTACGCAGCCAGCCGTGTAACTCCAAGAAATTTTCACGAAAACTTGCTGACGGACGCGCCTCGTCCCAGCCTTCGGGATAAGAGACGCGTCCTTTAAGAATAATGTGTACCGATGGCGGACAGAAACATGTCCATACGTTTCTAGATCGGGTCTGGAACTATTAAAATAGCTCGCTTTTCAGATATTTGACAAATACTGCGAAGAATCGGAATATCTTAATAAGTAGAGACATTTTTAAATACCATTATGTGCGTTGTTGCACCGCCTCGAATGGTGGACGTTGAAGATTGCACTGTGAATGTCCTCGAAGTACCAGATTAACCCCTCTTTAAGCGTATACAAAGGGGAATCCCGTTGAATAGAGAATGATAAAATTGTTAAAATTATTCTATACAAAGTCATTAGACAAATCTCTGATGATCTCGACCAGCGTGTAAGGAGGAAATCGTGAAAGGTGGGCGCGTAATAAGTACAAGAGCTTCGCGGAAGATCCTCGAGATTTATTCGAAAGGAGATCGAGAGGGAAGAAATCAGGAGAGGTAAATACGTGTCGTGAGAGTCCAGGATAAGAAGCAATCGAATCGAATAGTGGAACTCGTGGAATCCGCAATCCGTCGCGAAGTGAATGGCGAACGCCTAAGGGTTCTATAGCAGGGTATACCGCCGTCTATTTCTCCCTTCGACGACCTAACCTAACCTAGCCGGAACCTTGGATTAAAGGCAGTAATCGCTGAATCGGCAAAAGACACGGAGACGGAGGTGAAAAGAAAGATTGTTGATCTTTCGGCGTTCTTCGTAGCTCCGATACTTGCCGAAGGAAGAGTCAAGGAAATCTATCAAGGCCGAGGAGTATCTCCGATAAAGTGAGCTTTCTTCGACTGTCTAAACGAATATCATTTGCAACGGATACAGTTTACTATGCTGCTCTCCTTCCATCGAAACCCGCTCGACGAACTATAACGAAATACCATTTTCGTACTTCGAATATACCTCTCTTTTCATTAAAGGCACAACGTTCTGTTCTTGAATCGTATAAACCCCTAAAAAGCGAATATTTTCGTTGCAAGGACTCGTTTGGTTCTTGTTGAGATCCATTAAAAAAATCATTTCTGAATTAGTTTTAAAAGTTTGATCACTTACATCAAGGAGTTCTGCACGGATTGGGAGACGCGTCTGACAGCGGACGGGCTATTTCCCCTGATTCTCTTGTATCTTCTCCCTCCAATCCTGAAACAGATATATCGTTTTAAAATCTGTATCGCGTCCACTGTGTTCTGAATAAAGTTGCAAAATAATAAACCCGGGAAGTCTGAAGAAGTAAAATTCAATCGTGGTCTTGCTCTATGGGGGTGGACGAATTTTCATCGGCGTTTTTCGGAATTCGTGGCAGTCGCGCGACGGAGAAAGCCAGCAATAACATGATGCTTCGATACACAATGAATATCGGCGTAAATAAATATAACGCGGAGGGGAAGAAAGAAGAGCAAAGCGGTGCTGGTAGTCACGGAAGTGCCTCGCTGGTACGCGGAGTAAGTGCAATAATACCAGATTATTTGCATCGCAAAGCCGTGCGTATGGGTAAACACAATATTCGCTCTCTGCTCGGCTCTGTGAACCGATAGTGCGCTCAGGTAGATACGCATCCGTCTATACCACTCCACCAGTATACCCGTCTTTCTCGTTCTATGGCGATCTCGTTCGCTCTCAGTCATCGTTCTCTCTTCCGTTCACCCTCTATTATCGTCCCCTCTTTCTCACCCTTTCATCGTATCCCGTCTATCATTATACCCTGTCCTCCTCTTTCCACCTACGCTTTTCGATCTCCCTCCGCCTTCGTAACCCCTCCCTCACGCTTCGATGCTGTCTCTATTTCTCTTCCTCTTTCTCTATGTACCGCCGCGGCGTAATACAGATTCTATTTGAGCTGCCTGAGGGAAGTTAACTCGTGATGCGTGCTGCTCGGCTCGCTCTGTTGGCGATACCACCGGATCCCATCGTTCTCCATTTCGACGCTGAAAATCCAAGGACCCCGGGTCTCGAGGACTCGTTTCCGGCCGAACGTTGCGCTCCTAATTACGAGAAACTGTGGCACGCCGCGGACAGAAGTCACTCCGGGGGTAGCGCCAAGAATAATTCACCGATTCGAACGATCAACGAGGGAAATGAATATGCAGTACCTATACACCTACTCTGGGGATGTAAAAGTAAAGAAAGACGCTCGTAAACGTGCGTTTGCACGGCCTATTGAGAAAATAACTTCGATTATTAAGTAATTCTTATATTTCATATCATATATGAGCAGTCTGCTTGTAAGCTCAGTATAAACAATTCCATTTGTTCCATAACTTCCGGTTGAAAGCATAGACGTTAATAGCGACTATTATTCCAAGACAAAATGGTTTATTGCGTTGGTCCCGTGAATGCTTCCGTATTGAAATTTCACGGAGAATTTTTTTTTTATATGCAATAAAACGCAAGTAGAGCGTAAAAGTTACCGAGGCAGCGAAATATTGATTTTCGTAACATTCGAGTAGGATCTAGTAATTGAGGTTAAGTAGAAACTGCAAGGGGATTTAGGGCAAAAGTTTTGCATTCGGTTAACTCAACTGCTCCTTAATTACGGTTAATACGATCTTTCCTGCAAAATCCTGTCAAGAGGAATATATTAATTGGTGCGTTATTGGTTGAATTATCGGTGGTGCTAATAATAGTTAAACTTTGGTAATTTATCCATTGATTAATTTTAATAGATTCACGTTCTAAATCAAACAACAAGGAATTGAATCGATAGGTATGTATCGTTTAAATTAATCGTCTACCAAACCGATCACGTATTTCTTATGTATTCGATTCCACCGAGCGGTTATCCGATAGTTATCGAAATAGCTGCATTTGTCTCTCTATTTCCGATAATCAATGTTCCATAATCGTCGATTCGCATAAGGCATCAGTTTAAGAGGCAAATTACAAACATAATATTGTATCGTTGGGTGCCTGATCAATGTCGAGTTTATCATATTCCTCCTTTCTTTATTTAAAAAGTCTCTGTCTCAGGACTCTAAAATACAAAAAATACGAGATTAGAAAAACTGATACATGTGCCATAATAACTAAGACTCCTTCATTTTGAGTTACAAATCCCCGACAAAATTGTTACACGAACGATTGGAAATAGTCTAGACAAAATGACGTGATGTTTTAACATTTGTTTGCGGTATTTCTTATTTAATAATCATCCCTAAACTTGAGGAGAACCAGCTCGACGCATCTTCTTCGAACTACCATTCTTGTCAGTGGTCGAAAAGGCTCGCGCCATTCCTTAACTCGAACGGTTATGTTGAGAACCGCAAATCTATAGACCGGTATCACGGAAACGAGTATCGATACAGCCTCGGCTTCATACGTTCTATTAGTATGTAACGCCTGGTCCCTTTACCGCGCCGCTCAAAGCAAAGCAGCCCCCGGAGTGTTACAATTTCGCCCTCTCTACCCCAGTCTGCCTCGAAAGTCCCTTTATCTACCCCGCTATTTTCCTAACTCCGACGTCCCCTCCGGGGGTTTCTCCTCGTTGGTGGTGACGACAACGATTCCTCTTCTCCCGAAAGAGGATGGAAGGGAGCCTCTGTTGCCCGGCTATGGTGGGGATACCCCGCCACCCCTACAGTAGGGGTTGAAATGCCCGCCCATCGGTCCGCCCACGTAGGGCCAAAGCAGTCACTTCGAATCAATTCGACCCACGATTTCGCCTCGTAGACGGTCCTCCAGGGTGCTGGCACACTCGCATTCGCGCTTCATAACCTTCGACCGCATTTCGCGCACCTAACCTAGCGCGATCGAGACCTCGAGGTCTATGCATATCCGTCGGGACGACGGACAAACAGTGATAAACAGTAATATCGTCGGTTCTCTCGTTCTTCCCATTGTGGTGAGTGACTCAACGAACTGTCAGTCGAGAGTTTAAGGACACGTGAGGCCGGAAGACGTCGCCGGGTCAGCCGCTGAGGTTCGCGCGCGAACACCGATCGTCGACGCCGATCGCTGGAGGAGCTCGTCGTTCGGAAGACTCGTCGGAGACGCGAGATCGATAAGCCTCGAGCATGAGCGAATATCGTGACAGGTTCGCGTAGATCCAGACAGACGACTGGTGAACGATAAAGCCGCTTCGAGCGCGTCACTAAGAGCGACCGCGGCACCGACATCCTTGAGACGCAGCGTCGTTGCTCCGCGAGCGAGCGGATGACGGCGAACAGGCGAAGAAAAAATCGTTATCGTTGTGGAAACAAACTATTAGCGTAAGATAGCATTTCGTCGGAGCTGGCGCGTGACAGTTGCTCCGGTAAAATATGTCGGAAGAGGAACGTCCACGGTGCATCGCGACCGTTTAGTGACTCGCTATCGACGGTCGTTCGTATCCGACGAGCATTGTTCCTTCAGCTGTAGCCGCACGACGGACGCACATGTTCACAGAATCCGGAGTAGAACCGTGGAACCGACGTGAAATGACGTGGACCAACGGCGACCGCGAACAGGTCCGCCAAGACCACGGGCATTAGTTCCCGACGATCGACGCGTGAATGTGCCCGTCAAGTAATCACGATGGAACCGCGTGGGATGATGATGTCGAACCTGTCGTGCGACGGCTGCGCGGACAGCGATCGGGATTCCGACAGCAGCAGCATGATCGTGGACCCGGTGAGTCTCGACAAGAACGATTTGTCGCCGTCCCAGTCGTCGTCGAGCCCCATAATACCGAGCTCCCCCGTGCCGCCCACGTCCTCGTCGCGAAACCGCGGCGGTAGTCGTAGTAAGAAGAATTACACGATGATGTCGACGAACGGTCAACAAAAGGCAGCACCGCCCGGGCAGGCCACGTCCTACGGAAACGACAAGATGTCTTCGTCCCTGATCAAGCCGCCATACTCCTACATAGCCCTGATCACGATGGCCATACTCCAATCGCCCCAGAAGAAGCTCACCCTAAGTGGGATCTGCGAGTTCATAATGTCGCGGTTTCCCTACTACCACGACAAGTTCCCCGCCTGGCAGAATTCCATCAGACACAACCTGTCCCTGAACGACTGCTTCATTAAGATACCGCGCGAGCCAGGGAACCCTGGCAAAGGCAATTACTGGACGCTGGACCCTCTGGCCGAGGACATGTTCGACAACGGGAGCTTCCTGCGGCGCAGGAAGAGGTACAAGAGGCCACCGCCGCATTATGTACTCCGCGACAGAGCGATCATGGCCACGTTCGCCATCTGCGGCGACCGGGGACCGTGCCCCGGCGGCGGCGGTGGGCATCCCGGCGCCCTGACTTATCCCAGCGCCGCCTATCTGTCCCCGCCACCCGGTCTGCCGTTGCTCGACTTCTCTCCTTCGACCTTGGAGGCCCTCAAACTCGGCGGGTTCCTGGAACCGCCGCCGCCGCTGTACAAACCCGTGCCCATCACCGCCCCGCCGATCAGGCAGCTGGACCCGACGCCCACGAGGGCCACCACGATACCAACGAGTCATCCTCCAGTCGACAAGAAGAGGAACTTCAGTATCGACGCTCTGATCGGCAAGCAGGCGGCCAGCGACCAGAACTGCGGCGGTTTGTTGGATCTCAGCCCGACGGAACATCGGGAGATCAGAAGTCAAGCGTCCGCTTTCTCGCCTCTGATCTAGAGGACCCGGAGGATCGAGACTCTCGGTTCGATCTTGAAGGTCCGACGGACCACTTTGTCCCCGAGGCTTCTCGAACGCGAACGCTCAGACGTTCAGTCGTCGTTGGCTGAGATCTGGTCCGAGAGTATTTGTTCTTTTCTCTTCTAGCGAGGCGAGGACGATTCGAGGCGTATCTCTAACGGGATGCAACGCTATATTGTCTCCGAATTTCCCTAATTTAACGCGCTGGCGGTGAGGGTTATCGATAGCCTGATCACTAGCTACGAATCGTAGAAGCAAATCGCGAGTGACACGATGGAAAGTGAAACGATCTCAGAGAACCGGTACGATACCAATAGAAGAACTCGCTACGAAGCTAAGATTCATACGTACGACTTGTGTAAAAAGACGCGAATGGGAGAATCGAATAATTGTAAAAAAAAGTGTAGTGCAATAGTGTAGTGATTTGTTTAACGTAACGAAAGCGTCCCTCCGCTCCGCTGACGATCGAAAGATTCTTAGTGACTGTACGAACTTGAGTAGTGATGAGACCAATCCAATGACATGGTCGATACGTATCGATTCCCAGGCAATGTGTCGAGGTATCGATATAAGTAAAATGCACTTGACGTTTCTTCTAGTATCGATACTATTCAAGCATCATCGAGGCCTCGACGAAACGATTGTGTAGGCGTCAGAGTTGCCGATCATTCGAATTTTGACTACTTTTCGCTCCTGAAACCTAGTCTTCAGCCTGCAATGAAAAAAACTGATTAGAATTCAAACTTAATAACAAGAATCTTTGAAAAATGCTATTGGAAAGGACTTTATATCAATTAAACCGAGGACTGATTAAAAAGTTAGTAGTATTTGAATAAAATTCATCGTATTGAGACTTCCAAGTTCGAAAGATCTTTAAAAGTAACTGATACTTTGTACGCGTTGAAAATGTAGTTAAACAAATATCGAAGATGACGCGATTAATAAGTATCGATACGGCAGTAATATGTCTCGATAAGTCTGAAATGATTTGAAGACGTTCCTCGGAGATTAGATACGGTAGTATCAATGCGAAACGTAAATGTATCGATGGTATCAAATCAGTCCCATCACTACACTTGGTTCTTTCCGAGCGAAATTCGATGTTCCATTTTTCCCCAGTCTTTCGTTCTCGCGTTCTACTCACTTGGTCCAAGAAGCCGCCCCCACAGCACGTTTGGCTCGCTCGTAAACGATCGATTAATATCGGCACTGTAAATACACACCCCCCGTACAAATCTTTGCTCAGCTTTCTATTGTTTGCGAGTGAGTGAGTGAGAGCCAGAGAGAATGATATATCACGACAGAAAGAGAGAGGAGGTCAGTTCACTCGAATGGATTTTAATGTAAAGCTCGATTCGCCGTGTTCTTTGGACAAGTAGACGTTTAGTGTACATAGTAATGCGAAATATAGGAAGCGTGTTGTGTAACGAATATTTGTTACTTCGATCAATGGGAATTTTCAGAATGCTCGGGATGAACGTACTTATCATCGTTTCTCAAACATCCGTCTTATCTTTCGTTTCTTATTTTTAATTACGATGTTTGTTATGCAACGAGCGCAGAGTACTTACGGGCTGCGACATAGATTAATCTCGATTTATGTCTAGTTTATTGATAATGAAAATGTTGACGTTATTCGCGAGGGACGGCCTCGTGATATGCGAGGGAATTTGGGATTTAATTCGTTGGTCGTGCGCGATCCATCGAGCAGATATCGAGTCAACATCGCTCAGGAATACGGTAATCGAAGATCTTTGATACGTTAAGTAAGTTAGACATTGAGTACGGATATTATTACGGTATCTTTTCTATCCGAGGTACTCTCGGTACATTTTTAAAAAAACAGGAACAGGAAGATTAAAAAATAATTCAACAGTTTTGAAAATAATCGAAACTTTTTGTCGAAGCTAGTTTAGTTTAGACTCGGTAGTTCTACGGACTGATTTATTCCAGAACGAATTTATTTAGTAATACATTTTTTAAAGCGACGAATTATTTTTCAACGATTCTGTATTTTGAGTCGTGTACGAACTAGGAACACCGTTAATCGTGTCGAGATCCTCCACTTTGCCGAACAATTACTTTATCTAGAATAATTTCTTAAAACGAATGATTGCATAGTTCGTTCATTTATTTGTTCCGTTAAGATGGAGATAGAGTCGGAGCAACGAAGAGCAGAGGACCTTGGCAGGATTAAATTGTTTTCGTTAAAATACAAATGAAACGACGAATACGATTACAAAGGCAGTATTAGAACAATTACTCAAAGACAGAATTAAAACGTTGCTGTTGGAGAGAATTGTTGAACCTATTGCAACATTGATTATGCTTTAAGAAACGATTTTTTGAGTGTTGTTACGCAGCCATTGTAATAGATAGAAACAATTTGTATAATTTCGTACATTATTTTTACACAAAAGTCCCTCTAAAACTTTAAAACGATAAAATTAAAGTAGCAATTCTTCGAACGTAATACACGCAAACGATTATTAATTTTCAATCACTGCAATTATTTCGTCCGTCGATCGGCGAGTATTAACGCGATCCAGAAAAAAGATTTCGCTCGTACTAAAAATGGTATTAAAAAAAATAAAACTTCAATAACCAGAGCACAATTTTACAAACGCAATATATAACATTGATTTATACTATTTTCCAACGGGAATAATTTTTTTATTTGTATTTTTTTTTATTCGAAAAATTGTAAACAGAGGCTGCGATACTCAGGGTGCAATTTTGCAAGCGTAATGCATACAAATGAGTTGTATTATTTTCCAATCACCGGGAATTATTTTCCTTCGCTCGCGTGTACGATATTAATTTTCACGTGGAATTTCTTTCTAATTAATCAACGTATACTAATGGGATTTCTTTGATCCCGGGTAATCGAAAACAGAGGGTGGAATTTTGCAAACGCGACCCACACGAGATAATATTTTGCAATTATTGGAATCAGTTATTTTACGTGCACGATGTTATTTTACTTGCAGTAACGTTTTTTAATTAATCATCGAATACGCGAACGTGTGATTTCTACGATCCTGAAAAATAGCGAACCGCAGTCTGCGATACTCGGACGGTAATTTTGCAAACGTAATACATAAAAATGATTTATACCATTCTCCGATCACTGGACGCTGTTCGTTCATTGAAGCGCGGGACAGAAATTTTTACCAGAATTCTTTTCCGATCGATCGACGAATATTAACGCGATCCTAAACAACAGGTCCTTTCAGCCAAAAAAATTCAATGGATTCAATAAAATCGTGCGTAAAAAAAGAAAAGGAGTAGAAAGAAAAGCAAAAACGCGGGGCGACGAGGCTCGTCGACGTCGGGAATCAAACGATTTTCAACGTCGACGCACGACGCTAGCTCTGATCCACCTGTAAGCGTTTTGAAACGCGCACGCAGAGATTCACGACAAAAGAGAATGGAATAATTTGCAATTAATCCCCTCGACGATACGCATCCATGACGAGTACGCGCGTATTAGTCTATACATGTACACACGCAGACATATAAACCACCTAGTGAATTTCCCTCGATATAGGATGGCAATTGCGAGATAAGGTACGCGATGCACGATAGTGCAACGCTGCACCGATGCAACGAATCGGTCGAATCTGTGTTTATCCTTGCGTCAGAAACGAAAAAGGTGTTCTTATTTTATCCCCAGCGATTCGAGCACCGAAACTTCATCGCGTATTATCGATATCGTTGAAAGTGAATATGGTATCCATTTAAATTGAAAATGCTTAATTACGATGACGATCTTCTTGATACGTACGATCGTCAGAATGTAATGTGAAGTTTCTTTAGGAAAGAATTCTTTTTTTTCGATTCGTGGCACTCCGAGGCGAAGAATGCCGTGTTACGTTATCGTCAACATTTATGCAAAATCGGATTACACAGCTCGTGTGGCTGAGACGCGAACGACGTTTGTCACGATAACGAAAATCATTATGCTAATAATAGACCGCACCTCGTTGCGAGATAAATCTGGATCTTGCGTATCGGTGTGTAACCGGCAATCTGTCAGGATCATCCGTGGAATTTTCGCGAGAATTTTCTGACAGCAGAAAATACCACATTTGGCGCGGAAAATAATTTATTTCGATAGCGTTTTGCACTCAACGAAATTTCGGTCCGAACGAGCAGAGCGTGACGTTAAATGGAATTTGTTCTAACAAACGCAAGAATGTCGTGCAATATTTTCTTCGGTATTAAACAAAATGAAAAAAGAAAATATCCCAGGTAATTAACGATTATTGTTTGAACGATGTATATTTTACTAATGTCATCGAGTTTCAGCTGTCGTGTTAGGGTATTGTGAGGAAATTTAAGCGATACGTCTGTTTGTTCCTTTACTAAATAAGTACCGACGCCATAATGTATGTTTAGTTATAGGTTTATCGTTAAACTTGTCTCTTGTAGATTTAGTAAGTATTATACGTGTCAAAACGATAGATTTATAATAACGTGTAATAATGTCAACAATAAAGTACTGTTAAGTATACCGGTCGCATTTATTTTCACGCACAAGTCCCTAAAATCCCATTCCTTGTATTGCAGAGTTTAAGGAACAAAAATAATAGAATTGCACTAGACTTTAAAATCATTGTCCCTAAATTGTAAACTATCGTGTTAATTTTTTTTTAATAAACTTCTTAGTGAAGTCTATCCGCCCTTGGTTTCGACGCAAAGTTAGATTGCAAGGCAATTTTTGGTGAAAATGATCGACGCGAGACGGTTGGAAGTCGAGTAGCTGGGTCGCGCGAGTCGCGTTGGGTTCTCATCGAAAGTGGCTGACAAAGTAGAAAGAAAGGACGTGTTCATCGTTGTCGCGATCATGGTACTTGGGCCGTGTGCACCCCTTTAATCGTTCGTCAAGTGTGTGTGCATTCGGAATGTAATATATCCTGGACGGCACGTGACGCGACACGTGCCGCCAAGTGTTTGTTTCGGTTTGTATTGTCACCACGGATACGTGGTCGTGCTACGGAGGTGTGCCGTGTCCTCGGGGAAGGGATAGGGACGCGCGTCCCTTTCATAATTCCACGCTCGTTCGAGTAAATAACGTGCCAGCAGTTGACAATTAGGACGATGGGAAAGAGATTCATTACTGAGAGCAGACTAATAGCGAATCGATCGAGGGAAAGACCGCCGATGGGTGCCTGATAATCCTCGGGAAGAAACTGCGAGACCTGGTCGGTCCAAGCGCTCGTGAAACCTCGCTTCGAGCTTCCCAAGAATTTTCTCGACGCTGTCTACAATAATATTCGAATCTCATAAGCACCTGTTTGAATATTTCTTAGCCCTAGCTCTATATAGTCTCCTTTTCAAGTTGTTTATGCTAACCAACGTACTGATAACGCAAAGAACTTTGCAGGAAATAACCAGCCATTGCAAACATGGTTACTCCGGAAACTGGAGTATATGGTGGCTGGTAATTTATCTGCTAAGAGAAAAATCGTCGATAGATCTATGTTAAGAAGAAGCCAACGCGAATATCGCTGCATAAAGAGACGGTCGTCGCTACGTGCCAAGCCTGTTTGAAATACCGCCTCACCTCGACCCTGAATCTGAGCGTTATCTCGTTATTTTATCGCCCGCGATTTCGCGTTCGCTTGTGTGCAACTAGACCGAGATAGTGCAACAATAGTTAACTTCTGAAGCGACACTGTCGCCGACGTGTCACGCGCAACAGTGATCGTAAATTTTCTTGTCACATTGCAGTCGATAGAAACGAGAGAGTCGAAGGAAGAAACGAGACGCGAGATTCTGTTGCATTGAAGTGTAGAAATCACCGGTTATCGGTTGATCGTTCAAGTAGATATTAGATTTGATACTGCTTACGATGGGTGAGACTATTTACGCTACGCTGTTAGATAATAAAAGATATTTTAGTGTGTATAGGCGAGGAAACGAAGACCGCTCCTAGGTGGAATTATTCTGTCTGGTCTACGTTTCCCTAGACCTTGGGCCTCGACCTTCTTTCTGAAAAGTTCATATTCAAATCCTATAAGGCACTTTGGTACTACTATTTGGCAGAATTCTAATATCTCGGGTAGTTCAAGGCGTATCTCAGATAAAGTCTCAAGTACGATGTAAATCTTCCAGAAGTATGGAAAACATTGTAGAAATACCTTATACTCCCTACGATCTTCTCAAGTACGCTAGAGATGACGGGTATCGTGCGGTCCCAGCAAAATCAATTCCGTAATTGGCTGACGGCTCACCTGGAATCAGAGATTCGTGGTTGTTTATGACAGAGAGACAAAAATAAGAGGAGTGTCGTGAAGGAGGGGTAGGAGAAAACGACGGAGAAAATAAAAATATTGCGTAGAGGGAGGCTGGAGGTTTGGAGCAGAAAGGAATTAAAAACACGTGCAGAAGGACTGGGGGCTGGTTGGCAGGCTCGAAAAGCTGCATCGTTCCGGCTGTTTTCGTCACGATCGAGGAATGTAATATCGTCACCCCAAGCGACAAGAGTTGCCTTCGAGAGTATCGTCGTTTAGAATACCACGAGGGGGATGTGGGGGCCTGGATTAAACTGCAATGAAAATCCACTCATTTCCTACTCCCTTCGCTTTCCTTCGTTCCTCTTCGACGCAGACACGCCTGTATCGGGGCGAGTAAACAAGTTATTACCTACATACCTGCTGCTGTCTCTTTCGTCGTCTCCCTGACGATCATCTGTTTCATATTGCACTTTCAGCGAGAGACTCGGCATTAGCATCTTCCTCTACAGCTTTGCAACTAACATTGCGGTAGACTGTTCGCAGCAATTATTGGTTATTATTCAGCGGTGGTGAATCTAGAAGGTTAATAAAAATTCAGGATCTTGAGGATTCGAAAATCCCTCTTCCAGGAAATAAATATACAAAGTGTATAGTGTGTTATTGGCAGTGCATTTGTAATCAGTAACCCAGAAAGTCTCTGAGAATTGATTTTCGAAAGAAATAGGTCGGATAGAGAAATTCATGACTCAAAGGGTTAAACTTAACACAGTTTCTTCTGACGAACCAGAAACTTTTTAAAGAGCGATACGTGTACGTTCGCAAACGCGTGTCAAGAAGCATCTGGTATTATTTCTTTGTGATGAAATAGCACAAACTTGAAATAGATTTACAAAATTTATATTTCCTCGTAGCTGAAGGGGTTGAAGAAATTGAGACAGATTTCGAATCAGCTTATTCGTCGATGACATTCGTTTTAGCGTTCTGTTAGACCCTAATAGAATTTTCCACTTCAGAGAGGAGGAACGAAAACGAGATTAAACATCGGCGTACGAGCATTTCCATTAATTTCAATTTGCAATAAATGGCCGATAAAGTATTAAAATGCAACTAGTATGTTCACCGAGGGTTAAATACTTCATACAGAAGAATAGGATAAGTCTTCATTGACTCGACAGTGAGATTAGAAGATCAATAACCCAACGTAACAAGATATTAGCTAGACAATGACCAAGAAAATGTTAAGTCTCCAGTCCCGTGGCTACGTAGGCTTAAATTCCCAGAAACTGGAGCATCGAGGACTCCGTAAAAGAGGCAAAGTCGCGGAAGGACTCCGGTTGATGAACGAGGACAGGCCAATGGTTTCGGTTCTGCAAGAATTCCTCACGGTGAAAGAAAAACGTGGACCGCGCGAACGAAGACGGGATATGCGAAATATTTCGCGAACGTCGCGACAGGAGCATCGGAGGAATGGTAGAATCGGGTGTACACGAAGTGTCGCGTGTGAAAGATTCCGGTTGAAGCAGCTACTTCGCCTCATCCAGCGGAACAAGCAATGACCAATATTATGATAATTCTAACCCCCTCGCGTTTTATCTCACCACCTCGACGCCACCCCCTCCCCTGCTCCTCCTTCGGCAACATCAAGGTGCACGAGTCGCGGATATGGGCAGCCATATTTGAGGGTGCGGGCGTGGCTTTCCGGTTGCCCGGGGTAACCGGCACCGGCGTTATCCCGATATCGACCTGGGAGCAACGAGAAGGGTGGCTAGGCTTCTGTCCAGGAGGGAAAATGTTATCACTGCTTTGTGGTGGCTAAGATAGCAACCCACTTTCCCTCTAACCCTTCTTCGTCCCTCTACGAATCCTCATCACCTCCCACCCCCTTCCACCTGGCCTTGCTCTTCCTCAATTTACGCCACGAACATCTTCCGGCCGCGTAATATTCCTGGATATCGTGTCACCCGAACGCAACGATTCCCTTCGTTATTGTCGACGACATTTTTACCGCTCCAGGCCGCGATTATTACGCGAACTGCCGTTTACAGCCACCCCCCAATCCGTAACTATAGTTGTTTTCGAATATAGAGTTAGCGAAGAGAGATAGCAATCCTAGGGTGACGATATATTACAGTTATATGGTACATTTTCTTAAAATTATATAAAAGTTATTGTTCCTGTCGCGAATGTTATAAATTTGGAAGCTGCAGATATAACAGTCTACCATACACTTAGTCGATTCAAAGATGGCTGACCGATCCCCGAAAGTTCATTCTGTATTCCCGTACATTTTTTATCGTTCCGGAGTTGCCAGAACTAAAATAAAATTGTAATCTTATTCTCCACGCTCCTCTCATTCTGTTCCCCAGCCCCAGCGACTAAGTTTAATAACGGTTTTTACATCGAGTCATCGGTAAATACATTTAGCGACTTGTTTTCGCCATTTTGTGCCTCTGCAGACAAAAACACGGCCGGAAAAGTATCGGAATTTTCCCCGTAGTTTTTCCGTGGAATGTGTTTGGACCATAACATGCCTCCACTAGAGACGTGAATTTGATTTATGCACAACTGTTGCACGTTATGGATTTCGAAAGGAATTCTCAACTCTTTTTCATATTTTGGAATTTCCGCGTCACTTTGATTCGGTAATGTACGGGGTGTCTCGCGTAACTTCATTTCCCCACTATATTGCGAAATATTATCTCAATTTCTTGAATTAACAAAAAATGCTCGCTAGAAAATTGTGTACGCGCGGGAACAGACATTGCGCGACGATGAATTTTTATTGTAAGCGGAATATTACGCTTCGATCCTCGCTTTCGGATTCTCGACCGTACGAAACGCTTCTTACTGAAAGTATATAACAAACTAAATTGAAAATATATGTATAAAAATTAAAATATTTTTGGGAGCAAGTAGAATATTATCAACGGGAATAAAGTACAATTTCAGTATAGTTTAAAAAGATACAAATGCAAAGGAACCTCTAAACTAATATATTAATAAATAAATACGTAATGGTTTGATGTACCTTGCTAGAGACAATTCTTATCGGAGGTTGGATAATTATTAGGACACGATAGAGATCACACACGATCCAGATAGAGAGCGGAGGAGTCCACAACGTGTCGTAGTCTACGAAGGAATTTTGAGAATGTGTGCGAACCAAGGATGATATTAGATTCTTGGACAAAGTTTTCGCATGGTCGAGGTCTCGAGAGCTGTTCCGGAGGCTGCTCGTCCGTGAGGAAGGGAACGCGTGTTAGCTAGCCTTCGGCATTGATTTCTTCTTGGTGCTTTTATCTTCGTTCTTGGCGATAGAATACCAGTAGCCGTTAAATTAAACCTCTCATCGCTCGACACTGCCACTCCACTTATTCCTTGCAACACTATCGTCGATTTATTCCGCGCCCTAATTTTGCAGACCCTCTCACACATACAGCACGTCCCCTATAAAATTCGAACGCTTATTAAACAAAATAAAATCACGTTAAACCAGAACATATATCTAATTATAAAGCGTCAAGTGGAGCAAAGAAAATCAGATATCAATTGAGGAAAGAGATATCTAAAATTGTACAGAGACCCTAAGTTTAAAGTATTGTGGGCGATATAAACTGTTATTCAGATAACCCAGCGATCTACACAGAAGCATGGAAACGAGAATATAGTTTTTGTGTCGTTGGCGAAAAATGGGAACTGGTGTGGCGGATAAGAAAGTACGACATTTATAATGTATAGGTTTCTTGGGAAGGTTCAGGCATGTGCCTTAAAACTTCTGTCCGCTTTTGCGTCGCTACCAGAGTGGTTTCGAAGGAAAGAAATAAGTGTATAAGAATACGTATGTGCATGTATACGTACGTATACCATATAGGTAAAACGCGATGCATTAGGGAATAGCTTTCAATTCTTCTCTTTCTATCGAATTGAAACGCTTACTGATCATTCATGAACGAACATTAAGCACAAAGAAGTATCGAGCCCTTTATTTTACTAAGCAAATTATTAACTAACCAATTAAGATTGTACGAGTCTTTCGATTCCAAATAAAAATTGCATCCACGTTAGAAATAGTCGAAACTACAATACTGTACAATCGCCATACTCTTGAACATTATACGAACGAAATACAATAATTGTCCTGTCCTGTCCCCCATATTTCAATGATCCAGACACAGAACCATCATCGTGTTCTACCCGTATAATTTTGAAGAGCACGATTATTGCACAATACTTCAGATTTTACTATTCCTATTTAGTTATGTGACAGATTTATTGCTATAGAATAATGGTTGTACAAATAAAAAAACAGTACTTGCACGAGTGACAGAAAAGAACAAAATAACTTTGCTGGACGGAAGACTGTGTCCAGTTCTCGGTCACATCGGTCCGCAAGACAAAAAGTTTAACCGCAAACCTGTGTACACGATGGGCAAAAAAAAGAAATGAACGTTTAAAAATGGAAAATAACTTTCTAAATTCCTTTATCAGGAAAGAAAGATACATGAAATTTTATTTACGCGTCGAAGAATTTTTCTATCGAGAATCGATTCGAATTGTCCTTGGTAATGACTTTTCTGTTTGGAAGATTAATAATTTTACGTTCGATGCTCGACTTTTAGCGTCCTTGAAAATTGATCCGTCTTGAAAACGGAGCATATTCTTACGAATAAAGCGAAATTATATCTAAAATATATGACTGACGAATGATTAAAATTAAACAAATGTTATAATATCAATATAGCTGATAAATAATTATTATTCTCGTTGTTATAAAATTGTACGTATTTAAGAAACACTTCAAGAACCAGCCTTTACTATGAAATTCAGTCAAAATTTATTTCTACGGACTAATCGATGAATAATAATGCATATTATGCAGAAACACTTTAAAAATATATAAATATTAATAACAATCGATTCAGCTATATACGATTCAGAATAAAAATTCATCGAAATCTTCGATCCATACACATATCGCTATATCATGATTTCTATCAATTGTGATCTTTCATAATTTTCACTGGACAGTAGTTGAGATAGTTATTAATAATATCAGCCTAGCAAATAATTGTTATAAATATTAATTTCTCGTAAATATTAATAATTCGTGAAATTATTGCTTGTCACGTACATCTAACGGAACGTTGACCATGTGTCGCTATCCCCACTTCTTCCGTCTTAGAGGCGACTGACATGGTTCAGTGACGTCAAGGTCGAAAGCGTTCACTCTAGCTTAGGCCAACGATGGAAGACGAGCCACGCGCGTTGTACCTGCCTTCTGGTCATCTTCCAGCAACCTCTGACTGACCAGAAGGGTCAGTACTACTACCAACTGGCAATACCTAGCTACTGATGACCACTGCTACCTCGTCTTCTCGTTTAACAGTAACATATTCATAATTACTCTCTTCTTTGATTACTGACTCCTCGTTTGAGTTCGTTTAATAATGTGCCTCGTATTTTATTTAATCATGTACTGTTATAATAGGCATTATTTCAGGAATTTTTGTATTTCTTTTGCTAATTCCATCATTGAAAGATGACAATTTATAGTGGGTTATTTTGTTTCGTTGCTTTCTATTTCCACTTTCTCGTTATTAAATTTGTGGGGCCTCCTAGCTAGGTGTGATATAGGTTGTAGTATGATATATAGTTTTTGTAATTATTTGCTAATTTACTTCTACATTGTTCCACGAATTCTTATATCTTGTTGTACGGATATAGAATATTGGGTTCGATCTTTTCTAAAGATCTCTAATTTCTCGTTGACTCCGAAATTCTTATCAGACTTTCATAGTTTGTAATATTAGGAAATTTCTCTAGTTTATCGTTCATTCTGAAATTCTTATCACACTTTCACAGTGTGTCATATTAGGGAATTTCTAATGAGATATTTTGCTTGGTACTATTTAATATAATTGTGATTTCTATTTCTATGTTTCTAAAATATATTCCAGTTTAGGTGTAGACTTATTTTTAGATTCATCGTTAATACTCGTTGATATAATTGTGATTTCTATTTCTATGTTTCTAATATAAATTTTAGTTTTGTTGCAGGTTCACTTCCAGGATCATCGAGGGGATACCCAGGACGTCGTCATCTGCCACAGGATCAATGGATCAACACACACTGCAAGTTAGAATTAAGTCCCTAGTATAGGAATGACCGCGTCCTACCAAGCAATTATCGAATAACTAGTTTCTCTTTACGTCGCTCTCCCGTTTCTTACTTCGATCACCGCTGTTTCATCGAATGGAACATGTGATCGGCCGTACAGTTGGTCCGAAAGATCTAATCGCCTGCTCTTGGTAGCTTGATGGAGGGAAAATGGTACTTGAAGGTGTGGAGTATCCGTTTTCTGCGGAAACACACACCTTCCGGTACGCACCCGTTTTCCTGTTGAAATCGAGATATCAAGGACAGTAGGTTCGATCCCAAGATCCGCTGCACGGTTCAGCATCGCGTCGCGTCGCGTCTCCCCTAATTTAGCTTCATCCTCTTTTAATCGAAATAATTGCTTGGTATGATTATCTAGATTTAAGCTCCGCCGACTTCATTGTACGCGTCTTCGTTATATGCCAAGTAATTAATAAACAAGTAACTTCTTCTCCTTTCGTTCCCCCGTTCTCTGCTTCGATCATCATTGTTTCAATGAAGGAAACATGTGATCGGCCGTCCAGTTGGTCCGAAAGATCTAATCGCCTTCCTTTGGTAGCTCGGTCGAGGGAACATGGTTCTTCGCTGGAAGGTGTGGAGCTTCCGTATCCTGCGGAAGCGCATACCTTCCAGCGGAAGTCGATCTTGTCTCAGGTACTCTCTCTTTGTCAGACAACCTAAGTCGGGTCCTTCGGGCTCCCGGCGGGTTGCGTTGGAGAAATGGAGACCTCGATTCAAGGTTGCAGCATCCATGTTCCTATAGAGATCGAGTTAGCAAGGGCAGTAGATTCGGTCCAAAGATCCGCTGTACGGTTCAGCATCGCGTCGCGTCGCGTCTCTCACTATTTAGCTTCGTCCCCATATTAAACCAAATAATTACTTGGTATGATTATCTAGATTTAAGCTTCGCCGACTTCATTGTACGCGTCTTCGTTACATGCCAAGTAATTAGTAAACAAATAGCTTCTTCTCCTTTCGTTCTCTCGTTCCCTGCTTCGATCATCATTGTTTCATTGAAGGAAACATGTGATCGGCCGTCCAGTTGGTCCGAAAGATCTAATCGCCTTCCTTTGGTAGCTCGGTCGAGGGAACATGGTTCTTCGCTGGAAGGTGTGGAGCTTCCGTATCCTGCGGAAGCGCATACCTTCCAGCGGAAGTCGATCTTGTCTCAGGTACTCTCTCTTTGTCAGACAACCTAAGTCGGGTCCTTCGGGCTCCCGGCGGGTTGCGTTGGAGAAATGGAGACCTCGATTCAAGGTTGCAGCATCCATCTTCCTATAGAGATCGAGTTAGCAAGGGCAGTAGATTCGGTCCAAAGATCAGCTGTACGGTTCAGCATCGCGTCGCGTCGCGTCTCTCACTATTTAGTTTCGTCCCCCTATTAAACCAAATAATTACTTGGTATGATTATCTAGATTTAAGCCCCGCCGACTTCATTGTACGCGTCTTCGTTATATGCCAAGTAATTAATAAACAAGTAGCTTCTTCTCCTTTCGTTCCCCCGTTCCCTGCTTCGATCATCATTGTTTCATTGAAGGAAACATGTGATCGGCCGTCCAGTTGGTCCGAAAGATCTAATCGCCTTCCTTTGGTAGCTCGGTCGAGGGAACATGGTTCTTCGCTGGAAGGTGTGGAGCTTCCGTATCCTGCGGAAGCGCATACCTTCCAGCGGAAGTCGATCTTGTCTCAGGTACTCTCTCTTTGTCAGACAACCTAAGTCGGGTCCTTCGGGCTCCCGGCGGGTTGCGTTGGAGAAATGGAGACCTCGATTCAAGGTTGCAGCATCCATGTTCCTATAGAGATCGAGTTAGCAAAGGCAGTAGATTCGGTCCAAAGATCAGCTGTACGGTTCAGCATCGCGTCGCGTCGCGTCTCTCACTATTTAGTTTCGTCCCCCTATTAAACCAAATAATTACTTGACATAACTAATCTAGTTTCTAAGAAAAGGGAGATAGATGGAACTTGAATTCCATCCATCTCTCTTCGGGTCTCCACTCGCAGCAACCTCCTCGTGGTGAGACCTGGTAATCGGTGTTACCCACGATGAAGAACTTCTTCATCGTGGTTAACACCGAGCTAATGGCTGCGTATTTAACATAGATTCTATTGAGAATTAGTTTTAGATCCACAGCGAGAAGTCCTGCCCACCCACATATGGATGACGTGTCAAAGTATTGAACATCGAATAAAATGCTGCTTATGTTGAACATCCATACGTGTATTTCTTTACAGTATAGTTCTCTGAACAGTGGGTCCGACGCATTAAAGCAGAAACAGGTAAACATTGCACGAACGAGTCCAAATAAGAGCGTAACGTCACTCGTTGAAAAATCCTCGTGGGAATAGACACTTGGCTTTACGTTTACGGAACACGGGACCCCATGGGTGTCTCTCGGGTGTACGCGTGCACGTATACACCCCGGAAGCGCAGTTTAATCCACTGTTTGCTGTTTGCACTTCGTACTAATGGCCGAGCTTAGCGAGATTTAAATTTGACGGTTCGTGGGGCACGGGCCCGCGGGGCAGCCATCCTCGTCCCCAAGACGATTTAAACTTCGGCCTTCGTAATAATTCGACCAAGTTGCACAGCCCGCGGCCGCCGAGGCTCTTTCGTTCGCGTTTAATTTCCGTCGTCGTCCCTCCGCGGTGCTCTTTGTCCTATTCGTTTCTCGTGGCCGCGAGTACGGCATCTTAGTTCGCGGTTTTGTGGAATTTTAATAGGTACATTAACGCCGGCGGAAACTAAAAGAGTCCTCCGCCTAGTTCTTCTCTTTCATTTCAACGTCGAGAAGTAAATCGGCGCAATTCTTCCACGCTGTTTTCGTTATTAGTCTTACCTTGGCGTTTTCATATATCACAGGTGTTTCAGATGCATTGGGTAGAGCCATTTTCCAATCTTCCAATCTTCGTTTAGTCAATCATTGTAATATGAGTATTATAATAATTTTAGTCTATGGAAACATGGATCTATGTCCAAACTAGTGGTCGAAATTTCTTGTATCCCGTTCAGAACGGGTTAAATTGCTCTTTCCACTGTTTGAAATGTCGGTTCGTGGTTATTACAGGTTACACTAACCTCGTGTTACAATCTCTGCCAGTCACATTGATTTGACGTGCTCGATCGAATGCTTTGTCCCTGGTCGTATCGGTCCACAATACACTCGTTTCAATGGTAAAAATAAAAGTCTGCTACGAAGCTAAACAACCAAGCTCTTCTTAACTCGAGAACTGGATATATTTACTGATTTTTGATAATATCTATGAATCGAGATTCAAAAACTTTGTCATATGGAATAATACTTCCCCGATTCGACAGATCGATAAATTACAAATTCACTAAACTGAGTTTCTATCATTTCTATCTAGATATTCGTTTACATTCCTATTACGAGGGCGATATCAAAGTGAACGAATATTGCAAATACAGTTTCCATTTCGATAAATTTCAAAATCACAGAATAAACCCCTTTTTCCAAGCTATATAAAATTCTCCCTCTCTGTCCAGATCGAAATATCACGGTTTTATCGTTATCGCTAATATTTTTACCAGGTTGACATTTTTATGAAAATATTAATCTCCTCGAACAGTGACACGTAACGTTATACGCAAAATCGGCTCGAATTTTTACTCGATATTTTCAAACTTATACAGACAAACTAAATGCAAGTGCAATTAATTTTTCCACGTGATTAAAATTTTAATTAGCGTTACGTTTTTTCTATTTTATGCAATATTATCTTGTCATAAACCTTTTACTATCGTCTTGTGTAGCAATTAATCATCCAGTACATCATTTATAAGTTAATATATTTTTATATAAATGTTATCGATCCGCAATCACAAATGTCTATTTTCTGGGTGGCGAATAATCGCGTCCATTCGATGAACGACGCAAAGTATAGCACAGTATAATCGCGGAAGCCTCTAGCGGCTTCCTGTTTAATGAAATTCCTGTCGTCGCTAATAAAATATTTTGCAATATTTTACGAACTATCTGCGCGGTTCCACCAGCGCCGGAGCCGCGAACGACACGTTGCAAAATTTTATACCGGCAATTAATCGGTAATTGTTGTTCGCAGTTTTGCGGCGATGGACGTTCCCGGCGCAGAGGGAAATTTTCATCGTACGCCACACGGTAAATAATATTTTCGTTGAATTGGGTCGAGTTCCGGGAGCGTGTAACTCAGCTTCGATTTTCGAACGCTCGGGCTCCCGTTGAATGCCGCGACCGCAATGTAATACCGAGGGGTGTAAAACATTATAATTATTATTCCACGATTGATAAAGTCTGCGTATGAGCTTAGTGCTCGTCGAGTGAATTACGCTTTTCGTAAAAGGTTAACACGGCTTGTGTTTGTAATATGTGATTGCGCGTGTTCACTTGACAAATTTGCCGCCCAATCACGCGTCAAATATTTAGTATGATTAATAATCCATTCGCGTGTACGCATACTCTTCACGACAGTCATTACATTTCACGCAGCGTCCATAATTAATTCTCACTGTCCATCGTTTCGTATTGTTCTGTGAAAGCTCTTATTTTATATTAGAGTTAACTGAAGAAAATACCGCCCTTAAAATTTATCGCAGAAACGATCGTGCTCTTTAACTCTACCGACGATCTCTTTTCATTTTTGAATTATTATTTTTCCTGTTATAATCAGAGGGCGTACGACTGTGGCGTTTGAGGGAAAATGCAAAACGTAGGAGATAGACGTCGGTCGAAAAGTATTACGGCTCGAATCCGTTCGAATTAGCACGAAGAGGGTGAGAAGCAATAGAATAATCATGCGAGACGTTAACCTGTTAGAGCATTAGTGGCGCATGATAGGCGCTGCGGGTGGCGTCACAATGAAATGAGAGTAGCTGCGGGGATACGGATGAAATAGATTGAGAGAGGACGGCCGGGCTACGGGAGTAAAACAATTAGGGCTGCGTCGACGTACACTCGACCGAGCACCCCTCATCGTGCTCAGCAACCCCCACATTAGAGGCGTCCTTCGGCCTTTGCCGACGCGTTCGTACTTCTGCTACGTTGCTACGCCCAATATCTGGCTTGTGTTCGTTCTAACTCGTGTAAAAATTAACGTTCGCGTTCGCTACCCATCCGAAAATTGCCCGACAGAGATTCCAGAAATCGGTAGCGTGAAAATTACGAACGTTTCAACCCCCTGCGCTGCTGTAAATTTTTTTTGTTAGCCCTCGGGGCGCTCTTTGACCATACAGAATCGAACCGAACAATTTGGTACCTGCAAAAATGATAGAATATTGATTAACTCGTGTAGAATAACGTCATAAAAATTTTGTGAAATCACTGAAAATAGAAGGCGGATATTCTGGCGCGAATAAGTTATTTTAATTGTTAACTAAAATTGCACGATTTGGAAGGACTTTGATCATAATTCTAGTATTTTCAAACTGTGTAATTGCACTTTGCGCGTACCTGTTACACGCAATTTTCGTTTGGTTTAATCCGACATTTCAATCCGACGGGAAACGGACGTGCCAAATTGCACGCAGCTCGCAGTTTGAACGGGTATTTAAAGTTCGTGGTGTTTGAAAGCTCGTCGTGGAAAATTGTAAGCAGTTACGTTTCGTCTTTCGAGATTAAACAGTATAATTCGCGGCTCGAGTGTCGTGTGTAATTTCACATCGCGTCGAGGAAAAGGGGTATTTAAAAACTAATATTTGGGATTCACAAAATTCTTAATAAATTAGAGTAATATAATATTTTGTATCAACTGCGCGAAAAGAGAACGTTGGAGATACCTTTATGAAACGTATTTAAAATGGAGACTGTTGCTGTGCACTTCATGCCAGAATTTACCTCGAAAACAAGGACTCCATTCAGATTCTTTGTCAGCTATTTTTGCTAATTTAGCGCTTGCACAGTGTGCATAAAATTTGCTACAATAATTTTAGAAATATCTTAACCATTTTCCTAGTAATATTGTCGCTCTTTGCTCAAGCGTCTACAAAGGGAAATCAAAATGGCGGAACATGGCTCTCGCGAAGGAGGCCCAACTGTTTATTCCGAAAGATGTAAATCCTCATAAACGAGTAATCGGTACGCGTTTTAGGAAAAGTGTAAAACTAGTCGGGCGTTTCGATGAAAAGCGGAAGCTGCCAATGCGTTTATCGATCCGTTTGGCTTCTTTTCGCTCCTCGCTTGTCGCATTTAATTCGGCAGAAAATACTCGGTGTGCTTGGGGCACTCTTTTCAGTTTAAAACTGCATCGCGTTTAATTCGAACAACAGCGAGAAATGGCGCGGCAGCATGCAGCCTCTCGGAAAATCGAAGTGGAAAACTTCGCAATTAGTCCTCCCTCGTCCCCTCCCCGCCGCCATCGGACGTCTTTGTCGGCGGTAGACGGAGTAATTAAACGTCGGCTAATTAAACTCCTCATAACATTTTTATAAAGTTCCGTTCACCTGAATAATCCACGATTAAAGGACTCTTTCTCTTGAGCAAATTGCGAGCAATATATCTTTATTTGTGGAGTAACAAAAGGAGGAAACGCGTTTCATTTACTTGTTCCATTTGGTGTTAATGAATCCAGTCGAATCGAGCTGGATGTTTCCAACGATAATGCTGATGGCGTATGATATTGCATTCTGATTAATTCTAACACTATGCGCGTCTTATAAAATTCTTTTATTTAATGGTTCATAAAATGTTTTATTTTTCAGAATAGCGTAGTTGAATCTATGATAAATTTTGTCACTTTAACGTGAACACAATCTTTGTTCCAACAACCGAGGCAATGAAATCTTCCATTTGATTTACTTTATTTTCAGTTCTAATATCGTCGCGACACATGCGCAACGTATGGACGTTGGGAAATATTTTCCCAAAATGATTATTGCTTTCGCGCACGATCGCCCCCTAAATGTTTGGTAAACAGAGTAGGTGTGCCGTATATATCGCGTATTCTATTCTTGAATGAGCGTATTATTTGAACCACGGTCGGAGCATTGCCATCGTTTGCGATGGCTTAACGTTTGACTTATGACACCAGCAGGATGCCTTCAGATCGATGATTTTTGCGGTTCTCTCCGGTAAACGATGGTCTTAGCCACCCTCCATTTCGACGAATACGCGGAGACAGGGTTACGGCTATAAATTATGGCCGATATTGAACCGTGAAACAGGGAGGCGCGACCATCAATTTGGACGGGGGTGATTTTCTATATCGACCGGTATTTACTTAATACCACGACGATTTAACGGATCTGAGTACAATTAGAATTCTGATTGTTGTCACCGAGAAAAGAGTGCTCCGAGTGTTTGGGAGACGCGATGAAGAATTTATCGATTGTCGTTTGAAAAAAGTATTAAGTGCAATTTATTCCAATGATTCGATTTGTTTGGATAATTGTATAATCTAAATTCGAATAACATTATCGCGAATATTTTGGTTTTCCCTTTGTAGTATATACAAAAGGACATATTTGGTTTTTAATAGAAATAATTAAAATTCGTAATTATTTTGGTACATAATATCAAACTTTGAGTAAAATAATACTCGCCATTTGTATGATTTATGATTTCAACTAGCAACAATGTAGCTGAAATTATTTTAATTACTTAAATGCAATCTGTGACAGTGTGTATTATAACTATTTTATTTATCAAATGAATAGTTAGAAAATTAAATACACTTGCTATTTTTTCATACTTTGATGTATATTTATGCTTTAATTATTCGATTTTGCATCGCGGGTGGACGGGAGAAGAATTCGTGCTTCCAAATACATTATGAAAACTAATAAACTGACTCTATATCGTTCGACGTGACAGGTCTTTTTACGAATGAATGGTAATCTGTTGCGGTAAACGCATCTGTTCTCCAGCCAAGCAGGTGTTGCATTTCGATTCGAATAAAAGAGACAGATTAAGGGTTGGAACGTTTTTGTTGGGTCACGTGCTACGGTCAAAATAAATCTGTTCTTGTAATCGGATTTTCGGGGCTACCGATATAAACTCTATCCGTACAGTTATGAACTTTAAATCGGACTGAAGGGAGGCTTAGTCTATTGCTCGTCATTTTACTGCACTGTCTATGTTACAGGATCATGCACTGAAAAAATCGTACGGTCCAATAAGGCACTCGTCATTCAAAAATCTCTAACACAGTACATACATTAAATATTTTAAGCAAAAAGTCTTTTCAAGTTTCTTTAAATCAGATTTTGTCTGTTCGCTCATTTACAATTTCGTCTAGGTAATTTAGTAAAATTGGTGAATTTTAGAAACGTTCGTAGATAGCGGTGGATTAAACGAGATTAAATAATTCGCCCGAAAAAATATATCGATCCAATTTCAGCGAGGCTAGATTTCTTTAGGGAATTTCTTCCCGTAAAAAGTCACGACAATGGCGGAACACTCAGTTTTCTTGGACTTTCCCTGCTTGGTTACTCTTGGGGTAGCGGATAAATGGCTACCTCGTTTCTTGTACACCCTTGAAGTTGATTGTATCAGGGGAAGGGAGGACAGCACTGTTAAGAGAAGGGACAAAGGAGCGACCAAAGGACGCGAAAAACACAGAACGAAGAAGATAACGTTGCCTCGCTTGAGATTATGGTACAGCCAACTTGGCCGCACACGCGAAAACGTGAAACTTTTTAATTACGTTACTTTACGCTCAACTCGATCCGACGAAAATTTAATTGCGTATTTAATCTTCGCCGATATTAGAGTTAATTACGTGACATTATTCGAAACGAGTCTTTACTCTATATTTATATTATAGTTTTTAAAATATTCTTTCCAATAAACCAGGTCGCATATGTCCCTTCGTCGCCAAGATGGCGGGTTTATGAGAAACGCGTATTCCTATCGAAAACACGGAACGACATTATCTTTCCTTTAGCCCGTTACAGGAATAAGACAATTTACGAGCGCGCAAAGTGAATGCCGTCGAACGTTTCGCGGCGGTATTGTCTGCGTCTGTCGTCGCTGTGTACGTAGTTTAACGCCCACAATATCAGGTTGCCGAGCGACCCGCCGCTCTAGGAGGAAAATTTAATTTCAGCTGACAACATCCTGTTTCGCTACACACTGTGCTCAGCATTCTACAAAATCGCATGCGAGACGATACCGACTCGCTATAAGCACGCTGTAGTTTCTGTCGATGACTCCGGGCCACTCCAAACCTTTTCTATCGATAACCACCCTATCCTCTTTCTTTATTTACTTACGAGAATTTTAACACGATTAATTATTTTAAGTTCCCCAAAGAAATTCCATCTGTCGCCATTATAATTTAAATCAAATATCTATAACTTAGGGTCCGTGGACCATAGGTTATTTTTAAGTTGTACCTGACAAAGTTGTTCCGCTTAGTGTCGTGAAGTCTGTCAAGCTACAGCTACTTTTCCATTCTTCCTCGATGTAAACCTAAGCATGCAATGGGATAAGAGTTGTCTCGTTCCAATCATCCTGAAAGGTATCGCTGTGTTTAGTTTCTGGCAATCGCTAACAACTTATTCTACTGTAAAATATATACTTGTAGGTCTTCTTTAATAATTTTTCGACAAGAAACTATGCAGCTTGGAGTTTTGAGGCTTCGATGGCCCGGCGAAAAATTAGTTGTCCCTTCGTTTTCGAGGTAGACATCATCCTTCTGAAACAAAGTACGATAAATGTAAGAGGGTTCAAGCATCATAGAGGCCCAAAATTTCGGGCTCCGTAGCTCCCGTCGTCCCAGTGCAGACGCAGTGCCCCGAAACGCGGGCGAGTTCGTCGTTTCCCAACGACACGACACCACCACTATGATCTCCGACAAAAGCCACAACACGGCCTGTGCATACAAACGTTCCATCGTTCGCCGTGAGCGAACCTGGCCCGGCTTCGAACGCGTACAACTCGCACGAGTGGAAAATACCTCAGAAGCTGAGGATGGCTACAACCACTATTTGTTCTAGTCTAGTCTCCCTCGCATCGCGTAGCCACCCAATTTCCCTCTCTCTCTCTCTCTCGCTCACCCTCGATCCCACCCCCGAAAACGGTATACCTCGTCCTGTTCCAACACACTTTGTCTCACCTCTCCGTCTTTCCGCCTAACCCCCTTGAGTAACCCTCGCTCGGTGCACGACCCTTTCCTCATTTCCTCCTCTTGCTCTCTTTCGCCCTATCCCGCCACCCTCCGCGCCGATTCTCCCTCTTCCCTCTTCGTTTCGCGCTCGCGTGTCCGTCCTCCGGGTTACTCTTTCACCCAGGCATCTCCGTCAACCCCCCGCGAACCTCGTCCAAGCCTCGTCCAACCGTCTTTCTCTGCTGTTCCGTTCGTTACGTCCCCACTCGTCCCTACTAGTTTCGTGCGTCTATTTATCCACCTAGCGGTATGATATTACACCCCGGGGCACACTTCGGCATTCCCCCACGCGGCGTCGGCGGCGTCGGCGGTGGCGTCGACGGCACCCCTGGCCGGGCCACGCCCAATCGTAGCCCACCGAACACCTTCTCTGTGCCAGCCAGTCCATTGGCCCGCGCTGACTTTGCGTCATCGCCACCCCGGCACTTGCACCGCGTGTTTCACGGATGAAGGTACGCGCCCGCCGCGACTCGACTCTCTGTCGACTGATTGCGGGGGCATGGGGTAGCACGGGACAGAGACGGGAAAGGAATGGAAAGAAAAGGAGGAGACAGGGAGGGTGGTGGACGAGGAAAGGGGATGCTCGGAGCGATCGAGAGAAACGGGGCGTCGGTGGCGGGATTCGGAGGAGGGAGAGCGGGGGAAAAAGGAGAAAAGAAACAAAGGGATGTTAACGTCGGAGAGAGAATCGGCCAGCAGAGGGAGGAGTGAAGCCGACTGACGGCGAGAGAGGGTGTTGAAAGTTAGGAGGCTTCATTTGGACCATTCTTTCGCCGGCGTATCACGGTAGACCGTCGTAGTTATTACGCTTATGCTGGAATTTCTGTTTCTTTCTGGTTTCCTTTCGCGCCGCGCGGGGGGCTTGGAACCGACGCGCCTCCTTTTTTTCCGAAATCCCGTGTGCTTTCCAGTTAGGGGGATTCCGGGATTTTCGCCCGGCGTCGTTGACGCGCGGCGATAAACGAGAACCGTATGCACACGGCCGAAGCAAGTGTCTTCTTGCCTTCTGGGAATCTGGGTTAAGAGGCTGACCTCGGCTCGATGGCTTTTGTCGAAGGAACGGTTTTAACGCGCTCTGCTCGCCCCGCGTCGAGTATAAACGATGGAATTTTCGTTGCTTTTCTCTTCCAAGGTATCGAAATTGTTCGTTTTCGGGATGGACTTGTTGATTCGATTGTTTTCGTGTCGGAGTATTTGACAGAATTTTTGGTATCGTGCCATCGGGCAAACATCTGTTAGTTTTCAGACTCGTCAGGTGCGGATAGTAGGGGAACGTCCTAATCAAACTTGGTCAAATACGGTCAAACCATTTTGCAACCTCTACATCTTAGACGCTTGATAAGAATAGCTTACTAATGTGTAGGTGGAGAAATCCCTTTCATCAAGTAACGTTCTCTATCCTTGACCTAACCCGATTAACTAGTTATCCATTATTTTTACCTCTGAAAAAATTAGAGACCACAGTTACTTTAACTTCAATGCTATAAAACGATGTTAACTTCATAAATAATAAAAATGTGAATATTTCTGGATTATTTTCTAAAGCTTCCTGTAACGTTCCCGTAGTATACTAGCGATGTTGTCTGAAATGTTTAAGAAACTGTAACTTCCACACAAACGGACAATAGTCACGTTGCAGCAATGTTGCATCGACGTCTCAGAAATATTCCATCGAGTATTTCGAATCTTACATAAAAATGTCTCCAATATTCCTGCATCTTTTGTGCTGCACAACAGTGCTTTTGAACCTTCTGGCTTACAGGAGTCTAAAATTCGAATTACAGACATTCCTTTATGATCAAAATTTAGTCCCAAATTGATATAAATGTAAGAATCTTCGCGCGTTTATGAAACACACCATTTCATATGTAGTAATGAAATATTAATAGAAAAAGACGTTCAAGTTATCTACATTTTCCTACATTAAAAATTGTCTTTTGTACCCCCTTGGATTTATAAGGCGCCTCCTATCCTAGGGATCGCACCCCCCACTTTGGAAAACACTGCTTTAGATGAAATGAACGGAGATTCTCCACCTCAACTCCTATTATTCGAACGAGAACTTATTGATAGAGGGGAGAATCAATGAACCTCTATTATCCCAACACATCCGTTATCTGAATCCTCTTGTCGTCCGTCATGTTCGAATAAATGAAGTTCTACTTCTTTTTCGTGCCTCATATTTGACTTATTCTACTGCATCGTTCAGACACACGATCACCTAAATACTCTGAAGCAACGCAGCCACTGTACCCGTGCCTTCTTTGGCGAAATAATTTCATAATATCTACTTCGATAGTCGATCGACACTCTTAAAATATTGAATTCCAGTATTCTTGTCCGTTATATTAGGATGCCCCAGAAAATATTGCACAGTTCCTTTGCTTTCCATCGCTAAACCATCCACCGAAATAAAGTACATTTATTATACATTATCGAATAGCTTATCTATTGACTTACAGAATATTTCAAAAAATTATAATTCTATAATTAAGCGTATGATTTACCCAATGTATAAACCCCAATGCGACGAAGCTTTTCATCGAAATAAAAGTTGACCCGTTTCAAGGTGCGCCGTTCCGCAGAAAGACGCGGCGAGTCTTTTTCAAAAAAATCCCAATGGCGTATGGAGAATACTTCTGCATGAAAAGATGCTCGCGAGACACGCAGCTCGTTTCAAACACCGAGGAAACTACGCTCGCTGAAATCAAAAGCGTACTTAAACGTTAGCCCTGGATGTAACGAGCCACTTTCGGACTTATCTCGATAAAACACACGGATTTTTCTTGCGGATAATAGCTCGGTAGCTGTTGTTCTCCAGCGTTACTTAGGAACACGAGCTTTGATCAGGCTGGTAATGCATCGGCCGCGCATGAAAAAGCTCTGAAATTGCGACTCGTTGCGGAGGAGAGGAGATTTAGGGTGAACAGTTGAGCCTTGAAAGGCCTAATCGTCCCGGCAGCCTCTTTGTACGCAAAGTTAATAACGTGTATTTATGTATTTGCCACGTTTAATTGCCTATGCGGCTATTACACCCGCTCTGAAATGCTCGCCCCCGCCTTGAATACACGAGGGAGGGTAGTATTAAGTACTCGCTCAAGTGCTCCACGAGTCTGGCAATGACACGGGACCTTGATATGTTGTACACCTAACCACCAGTCTGCTATTGCCGTTCTGCTCGATGGCTGTCGATGTTTGAACGTTTTGCAATTATAATTACCACGTCAAACGTATTCCCGTTGAGTTTTTCCAGCAATTCTACGCGAATATCTTCTTGCAAAGTTAGAATACCAAGTTTTGTATTTAATCTCTTCAGGAATACTCCCACGCATGTGCAGGGTTATATCTTAATCATTTACAGTAGCGTTCCGATTATCCGGTACCCGGTTATCCCGAAAATTGCGTTTATTAAAAATTAGAAACGAATTTTGAAGACAAATTTTTCGGTGAAAAAAAAAAATTTCAAATCGTTCTAAAAAAAATATTTTTGGCTGTGGGGGTCAATTACACGCATTTTTGGTCAATAGACATACCCCCGAAATCCTACTCAGTTTCGAGAAAAAAATTCCTTACCGAAAATATAATTTCAGGCCAGAATCTCTGCCCGAATTTTCATGCGAATCTTTAAAACACCATAACTTTTGAACGGATTGGACGATTTTGATATTTAGAAAAGCAAACGACGCGTATTTTGGTGAAGAATATGTAGAAATTCTAAAAATATTCGAAAAGTTGGTTCTTGACCCCGCAAAATGAGAAAAACCCCATAAAAATGGTCCAATTTTCAAACAGCCATAACTCCTACAATAGTGAATATATTTCAATGAAACTTTTTTCTGAAGTAGAGCCCATGGGTACCTACAAAAAAGTATTAGACAACTTTTCTATAGGGCATCAAACAAAACTACTAAAAGTCAAAAACGAATTTTTAAGAAAAATCGACAGGGGGTAGGTGCCTACATTTTTCGACGAAAAAAAAAATTTTCAATTAATTATAAAAAAATTATTTTCGTTTGCGGGGGTTAATTATAATCATTTTTGGTCAATACACATACCCCCGAAATCCTACTCATTTCCTAGAAAAAAATTCCTTTCCGAAAATATGATGTGTGGCCAGAAATAATTCCTCGAAATTTCAGGCGTACATAATTATTATTTGTTCTGAATAATATTTTAGTTAAAGACAAAATTTAATTTGCATTCATTTGTTTGACGAATAACGATGCCAATAAGAAAACACGAAAGAAAAAGAATACGTCTTAGTGTAACATTTTAAGGATGGAGAATTTGTTCAATAAAACATTGTTGAAAAGTTTTTTATTCCCGTCACGGAGGATTGTCTGTCTTTGAATTCAGTGAAACATGATTAACGTTTGCAGTTCACAACTCAAACAAAAGCAAATACGCGTTTACCGAGGAACCACTTTGACTTGATAATATTCACGATGTTAACGAGACGGAAGTTATGCGCTTATGCTGGTTCATTTTATAAAGCACAGTCAGCACAAAAGTTTTTAGTGCGTAAGTAATGTAATTACTTTATTGTAAGTATCTGAAGAAACAATTAAACATCATATGAAAGAATCCATAATGTTTGTGTTAGTATACAGGGCATGTATACTACATATATGTATATGTAGAATGTACACCATTGTCATATTCATCGTTAGATATCAACAAATATTCGAGACATACAAAACTGTTCATGGCAGAATATACATGATTTTAAATTGGCTTATGAATGAAGATTAATTTAACAATGTTTTCTAAATTATCGTTCGTTTCATGTTTGGTTAGTATGTGGAGTAGCTTACCGCATTATCCTCAAAACTGTTAGAGATACCAAATGATGTTCAAAATGAAAGAATGTTGAAGTGTTATGAAGGATCTTCTTTTACAGTAATTAATTGTTCGCTTCCAGTTTAAGGCTTGGTAATCAATTCTTCCAGTACCACTCCTAACCCTATTATCATCGTTCGTTTTCTGGTGAACAATTGCGAAAAGAAAAAGATATTAAATGAATTAGGACAGTGAGCGCCATCTAACAATAAATGCTAGAACTATGGTTACCGTGGGAATTTCAATATGGCGCTACCCTTGGGACAATGTTATTAGTTAACCTTGTCCAAATTCGTGTTATTGGTCATTTCATAGAATTATACAATAACGATGTTCCTAATAAATTAGCATAAATAGGAAATGTAATTTACTTTGCTAAAATGGTTCAAACACGTCGATTCTCTTATATAAAATAATTTAAATATCAATATAGGTGTACAGAATCGTATAACCAGTGATATATTATATTATAAAAATGTCTATACTACGAACTGTGTTATTTAAACCTAGTATTAATTGTACAAATCCAAGGTACCATTTATATTTGCTGACAAATTTGCTATTTGGTTTAATATTAACGTTTAAAATCCATTACCTGTCCTTAACCTGTTAATCGCATTACATTTTGTTTAATAACTGTTATTTGTATCACAGTACTTGTATAATATAGTCTGGTATTGCAGGAACTCATTGTTAATGCTTATGTTAAAACAAAGAAGCAAGTTATTAAATGTAGCAAAAAGAAAATTTAATTCTAATGTCAAAGAATGCATAAAGGATAGCAATACTAAGTTAAAGACTTTTCCATCGATTTTAAAATTTGGTTTCGGTGGTTTGGGTGTAATAACAACGTGTGTATTAAAATCACACAGTGTGGTTGCAGAATGTAAAGCAATTAATGTTTCAAAGGACAACAAAAATAATACCAAAGAAATAGAGTTTAAATGGAAAAAGTTTTTACAATATTTATATCCACATGTATGGCAATTATTAATAGCTCTTTCTGTAAGTATATATGTATGTACAATATACAGTAAGTTCTCCAGTTACTTGGTTTTAAAGTATAAGAGACTTACTCACAGTAATATAGTTTAAAAGTCTGATTCTGATTTTTCTTTCACCCTAAAATACAGTGTATTTATCAGGGATTGAAAAGGTTCTGAACATAATTTTGAAACTAGTATACAAAGGTTCTGATTGAGAGCCTTTAAAAAGTTAAATTGATATTATAACTGTTATGAATTAAAAATGTTCTAGTTTGTATTGGTCATGGTTCTACAGAACTGTTATTACATTGATTTTTAAGTTTTATATGAGTTCTGAAATGGTTCTACATCTGTTATGAAATGATTTTGTTATACATACATATATCAGTCTTATTTTATTCATCATTCATAGATAAATAAATTTATTGATTTGTACTGTACTGTATTAGTGTAAATAAAGTACCAATATTAATAAAATAAATATGAATTAAAAATATCCAATGGATGCTAATTTAATACTAATACCCACCCAATATAAATTTTTGAAAAAATCAATATATTTTTAATATTTTTAAGAGTGTACAGAATGCAAAAATTTGACACAGAATACTACAATTATTTTAAAACCAATATAGAACCACTTCAGAACTAATATAATAATGGTTCTGTGGAACTATAAACATAACTGTTAATTTATCTTAGAAAACTTTAGAACAAATTAACTACCTAAATTGAGAACTTACTGTATGCATGTAGAACAGTATTGTATTTTACATGTTTTTATCCATAATTTTTAGAGTGCATTGATTGTTGCTGTATTAAATATTTGGATACCACAGTGTGTGGGTGATGTTATAAATGTATTAACTAAAGTTTGTCAAAATAAAGGAGAAGATACTGTGAAACATGTGCTCTTGCAACTTACAAAGCCTGCATTTGCATTGGCACGTATGTATACTGTACAAGTACGTGATTAATGACTTTATAAATAATTAATATTGTTTACTAGAGATAATTTAGATAAAAAATATTTTAATGCCTGAAAAAAAAATTTTTTTTCTCAGGCACTTTTTACATTTATCTATATTTATACACTTTCTCACGTGGGTGAGAGGATAGCAATGAATTTACGTCAAGATTTATTCAAATCGATTATTATGCAAGACATCGCATTCTTTGATAAAAATCGCAGCGGCGAAATAATCAGTCGATTAACGAGCGATATTCAAGATTTCAAAAGTACCTTCAAAACCTGCATATCACAAGGTTTAAGAAGTACTACACAAATTATTGGATGTGTAGTTTCAGTAGTAATGATTTCACCAGAACTAACTGCTGCAATGGTGTTTTCTATGCCAACTATAATTTTTATTGGTACATTGCTTGGAAGAAATTTACGACAATTATCAATACAGGCACAAGATCAAATTGCTAAATCCACAGCTGTTTGTGAAGAAGCTATACAAAATATAAGAACGGTATGATAATAATAATGACAAATTTATTTGTATTATGTAATGCTTGTGATTGGTTTCTTTTATTGATCTACACATAGGTAAAGGCTTTTGCAGCAGAAGAGAAAGAAACAGAAATGTTTTCTAAAGAGGTTGAATTGGGGTCTAAGTTATATGAAAAATTGGGCTTTGGAATTGGTATATTCCAGGGAGGAACAAATCTGTTCCTCAATGGTATTTTACTTTGTACATTGTACTTTGGTGGACATTTAATGTCTACTGGACAGCTATCTCCAGGAGAATTGATGGCATTTTTAATGGCCACACAAACTATACAACGCTCTCTATCACAATTGTCATTATTATTTGGAACCTATGTTAAGGGTATTAGTGCTGGGGCGAGAATTTTCGAGGTATACGAATAGTTTAAATTAAAAATACTTGTTAATATCGCCGCAAACTGTTTCTTATTTAATGTCTCGTAATTTATCGCAACAGTATTTGGACATGCCACCATCACCAATGATGGTTACTGGACAAATTATTACAGACCAGTCGCTTGCAGGAAATATAACTTTTAATAATGTCAAGTTTAGTTATCCTACTAGGCCCGACCATATTGTTTTAAGGAATTTTAACTTAAACATTCCAGCTGGAAAAACGGTAGCTATTGTTGGTGCTAGCGGTAATGGTAAATCAACGATAGCCGCTTTATTAGAAAGGTAATTTCTCAATTAATTAACCGGAATCTCTTTCTCGCGTAATAAATTCCCACTTTTGATTACGATTTTTTTAAGTAACTGTCGTAAAATATTTTAGATTTTACGATGTTAACGAGGGCTCGATCAAAATCGATGGTAAAGATCTTAGATCCCTCAATGCTGGATACCTTAGAGGTAATGTTTTAGGATATATAGACCAGGAACCTATTTTATTTGCTACAAGCATTATGGAAAATATAAGGTATGGGAAACAGGATGCTACAGACGAAGATGTAAGTATTATTGCCTTAAAGTTGAATATAAGTTATATTTCTGATAATACGAATTTCGCTGAATTTACCATTTGATATTCCCAGGTAATTGAAGCAGCAAAAGAAGCAAATGCACATGAATTTATTACAAAGTTCCCAAATAAATACGAAACACAGGTAGGTGAAAGAGGAGCTCAACTTTCTGGTGGGCAAAAACAACGAATCGCTATCGCTAGAGCTTTACTCAAAAGACCGTCTATTTTAATTTTGGACGAAGCTACAAGGTAGGAATATATTTTATATTGAATTTTTTAAACAGGTTTTATATTTTTTTATAATTTTATACGCTCGACTTCAGTGCATTGGATTATAAAAGTGAAAGAATTGTTCAAAAAGCACTTGAGGGTGCTACGCGAGGCAGAACAGTCTTAGTAATTGCTCATAGATTAAGTACAGTTAAAACTGCCGACATCATTGTTGTACTGCAAAAAGGGATCATTGTGGAGGTAAATATTAAAATACAAATTCCAGTGCAATAATTTACAATTAAATATTCATTATCGTAATATCCGTTTTTAGATGGGCACTCATACAGAATTAATAAAGAAAGGGGGTGTGTATTATACTTTAGTAAACGAACAAGATAAAGAAAATACGTAATGTTAGTAAAATTTGACGACATAGTACAATCACTGGAATCAGTATTTAAAATGCATAATATTTATTGTGTAATAATAGTACATACGGTTAGTGGAGATTTTCGGGAATGTGTTCGACTACCTCAGATTCAAATGTATATAAGCGTATAAATATATACACATATTTATAATATTTGTAAACATATGTACTCTGTTTATTTATACCCTTACACCTATAGTCATTTTTTCTTTTTATGATTTTAAATAAATTATCGTACATTTTTAAATAAGATTAATATAAGACTCAGCAAATTAATATAAATATATCAAGTACTATGCGCAAATTTTAAAAACGCTGCATAAAATATCCCTAACATGGCGCTCGAATTTATCAGTCAAATTTAATAATGCTGACGTTAAAGGCAATGCGATATGCGTTGATATCGTTTTCCTAGAGTCTATCATTTGCGGTATCGTTACATGTTGCCCTCCAGGGACAGTTTTATTTTGCTTTGGCGATACATTTTGCTGCTTTTCTGTAACTGGAGACTGTAACATTTTCAAGCATGTATTCAAATTTGCTTCACTATCAGAATGCCTTGAATTCAATTTAGGCTCTAATGAATGCAATGTAACATTCTTGTCCTCTTCTGAAATCGTTGACTCTAACGACGATATTTTATTTAACGTTGTCGTGATATTTGTTATAATTTGCACGATTTCACTCGACGTTTCATTAGATTCGTTAGGTTTGCCGGTTACATTTTCTACAGCTACTGTACTGAAATAATTTGCTGCGTCGGAACTATTCGATAACACGAAGTCTTTTGTCGATATTAAATTCGTAAAACTTGTGGAACTTGCACTTTCATCAATACTCAGCTGATATGGTTGCAAGGTAGACATTTGTCTTGTATCTTCAATATTATTTTCAGTTGATACAGTATCACTCCACTTTGAAAGTTCATCATTTATACCGTTGAAAACAGTGGTGTCAGTTATATCATTTAAAGTCGATTGTTCCGTAGAAGATGGAAATTCGTTTAAAAGAGGAAATGCATTATCTAGTAACGAAGGAAACCCGGGAATCGTTCCTTTGTTACTAAGCTCGGGAAACGTAGGAGTCCAGAAATCAATCGACGAAATTCTTGAAGCAAAATCGGTCGGTTCAGTTTCGGTGATTGATTGTTCAGTAATACTTTCTTCGGTCGTGCGTTCATATAAAATAAATATGTCCGGAGTAATAGACTTTAACACTGTATCACTTGTTTCCATTGGTACAGACGTATTTATTTCTTCCGAAGATGTGATCTCACTTGCTCCCGTTGAAAACGATATACTTACAGGGCTTATGGTACTTCCCTCAACTGTAGTATATTGTTCATTTATTCTTGTTTCCGTAGATGGGCTTACTTCTCCCAAAGGTGTGAATTCAATTGCACTTGTTGAATGTGAAATACTTCCAGGGCTCGTGGTACTTACTTCAACTGTATTATATTGTTCATTGAAACTTAATTCCTTTAAAGTAGAAGTCTCCAACGATGATTCGCTTGATCCTACTTCTGGAGATGTGTTCATTTCTTCCAAATCTATGAGTTCATCTTCACCCGGCGTCGAATGCTTAGGATCCATGGTATTTGCAGCAGATGTATTATATCCTTCATTTAATACTGACGCTTTCAAATTAGAAGTTTGTAATGCTGGTTCAGTTATTCCCATTTCTGTAGATGCATTTACTTCACTTGCTGAATGTATAGTGCTTGTAGAGGCCATGGTGCTTTCCTCAACTGTATTATATTGTTTGTTTAAACTTGAACCTCCCGAAATAAAAGACAGTAACGATGATTCGGTCGATCCCACTTCTTCTGAAGTTATGAGCTCATCTGCACAAGTCGAATACGTAACGCCTGAACTTGTACTACCAAAATTATCGCCGAATTCCATGAATACAGGAGGTATTTCTTGAGTATAAGGAACGGTCTTTGATAACAATTTATCCTCGGTGTGCGTTATCGCAGCGGTAGTGCTGTCGTATTTATTCGACGTTAAAATACTATCTTCTGCATCGGATGTTGCAATTGTTGTTTCATAGATCGATGTTTTATCATCTCCTTTCAAAATGAACGACTCTGAAAAGAGTGAATTAGAATCGGTAGTGGAGACATCGACGCTAGATGTTTCGGTAGTTGATTTTTTAATGTCCTCTTTTTCGTCTTCAGGCGAAAAAAGGATGCACATTTCCGTTTGTGGATCATAGATCATGGTTCTGGGACATTTGAAAATATTTTGGGACATCCGATCGCCGTTAGTCTCGCAAATGTAGAACAGTGTACAGTCACCTGGTACCGGAAACGATCCAGGTTTTTCACAACCGGGCAGTTGAATCGAATCAAACATGGCCTGATTTGGTTCGGTAGTGGAGATTAAATCACTATTATCGTCGAGGACGCATTTCTGTAACCGATTTTCAAAATGTTGGCCTTGAGCGCACTGGACCAGTATCGTTTTGTTTCTTTTGCAAACATAGTAATATCTGGGATTGTTGAGGTAAGGCTTCAGCACATTGGTGCCACATGATACTGTATTATTCGAATAAATCACTTTACCACCACCTATTACACCCAAACAACGTCCCTCCTTTTCCTCAAAGTATTCTTTGACACTGCATGCTGGTGTCTGAGGCTTCAACATTCTTTTATGCTTGATTCTTTGATTGTGAACATTTGTACCTGTATCTACATCCTGTAGGTAGACAAGCGTTTATTTATAAAGATGAATGGTACACTATTAAATACATTATAAAAAGAAAAAGGTAAAATAATTTAGCACTCACGATCAGTTTCTGTACTGGTTGACTAACGACATTGAGGTCTATTTGGTAGAGTAGTAGAAGTAGAACAAAATTCTTCATATTGAATGTTTAGATTACACTAGTTGGTTTGTAAGTAATGATTGAGTTTGCAGCTGAATAATTAGCATACTCTTTTTCGTCGGTTCTGAAAGTTGTATGACTCTCGTGCCAGCGCGTTCTGGCTTTTTTATATCAAAGACGTGCTCGATAATAATTACGCGTGCCAAATACAGACACCTTTCGTAAAGAATGATACGATTAACGTCATTTCGTGTCATTTTTGACAACGTAACAATGCGTGCAATAACTTCATCAAACAAAATCGTACATTATCGATTAGTTAATAAAATTTGTGTTTTCCTTTTACTTAATGATTGCATGTAATCAACAATGGCAAAACGCGTTGGTAAGCACGTTCTACGAATTAACGAAAAATATGCATTCAAGGACAATAAAGATCCCGTGATATCGAAGATAGTACATAATTACGAGAAATAAAACAAAACGAAATATATCAGTACAAATGCAAAGTTTGCAATTTTTTTGTAACAGATACAGTAAAACGGGAGATGGGAGGGTGAAAAACGCTTGGAAATAAAAACAAATATTTATTATACGACTATAGTGGCAATAGATATAATAAGTCAGTAACAAATCTGTATATACAATGTTTCGTTGAATTACATATCTACAAGATGATTTTTTGTTTGCTCATTAAAATAGCATACACAGCAATTTGCTTCCAGGTATGTTGAAATAGGACTCGATTCTAGGATTGCATATCGTTGCTCGCGATAAAAGCTGGGACTGTACAATTTTCAATGTATCATGTAACTTCTGATTAGAACTTTTTCAGCATTCGTATTGTGGCACTCTGAACGTAAAATTATTACTCGTTACGATATGAATCCCTGCACCATAATATGGCATCACATAATGCGAACCATCTGCAGGTCCTACAATTTGTGTCGCTATAAGTATTACATCGACAAATTGGCCAAGAAAGAGGAATCCTAAAGTACTCAGCTTGAGCAAACCCAATGCTGGATACCCTAGGTAAAATCTATCTGCTCCAAACATGCCAAGAAATATAGATAGTAACAATGATGTTTTAAAGGAATATCCATTTCTGTAAAAAAACAATACAAACAGAAACTTTATTTCACATACCATTATACATATACAAGTTTTAAAGATAAATGCTAAAGTATACTTTTCCTATTTCTTGATGTAACTCTACCTTAGAAATACAGGGCTGTCCAATAACTATTATTGATAACACTTGTAAAACTATGGAAATCAGAGAATTTATTAAAAATATGGTGAAATTATAAATAATGCTACTTTAATTGGGAATGCTGTAAAATAACAGGACACCACTGAATTATCAAATATCTCTATGTTTTACTCTACAATAAGCTGCAGGCTAAAATTGCCAGCTACTGAATCATTAGGATACGTATAATTATAAGAGCACTCATATAATGACATGTACTTACGTCCATTTACAAGGAATGTCCTTCTTGAATGTATTATTCTGTGTTTCTGTACAAATGAGGCCATCCGCAGCCAGACACAACACTGACAAGAAAATACAACTATATAATTGATATTTTCATATTTAACAAAACAACACTCGTTAAAAGGTTAAGCAGAAACTGAAGAAGACATTGGATCCATCAAGGAGGAAAAGAACGAAACAATTTCCAGGATAACTAACGATTGTACGACCAAATTCTCGAAGGAAGTATTTTTTAAATGCAGGTTAGGTTGAACACTGTTTTCTATTTGCAAGATAGCAACGAAACGTAAATGAGATTTCGCTCACCCTTGGCTTTATTCTCCTTGGTGCAACCCTTCGGTTGTTGCGTTTCTGGATCTATGAAATCATAATTGGGATGAGGGCAGATGTACTGCCCCATTCGTAGGTTACTGCAGTCGATCTTATACGTCTTATTCGCACCATTGCTCAGCGGTATCGTGAGAACAAGCAAAAGGAGTCCACTAAGGAATCGCATCAGATGAAACATGCCGTTTCATTTTACAACAATTACTGCAATTACCACACCTGTCACTTGATTCACCGTCTTTCGTAGTTTTGCGATACCGTATGCATGTTTGTTGTATTTTGAACGCACAGCCATTAATATCGTTTCTCTCTGGCGCCAACTGCTAGAGAAGTCTACGAACTACGTTTTCTTTTCTCTGTCCTACGTTCTGCTTTTAACGGTAAATTACTTCTTGCAAGAAGGGACATGATTCATAAACGTAACTTTCGGTTCGAGCACGCGAATCAAATCAATTTCGAATGTGCATTTTTCTAAAACTATTTTCCCTCCTTTGCGGAACATAGCAAAGAGCCATGAAATACATAAACGTGTGCTTATCATTTTTCTCAGGTCGAGAAACGCGAGATATCAGCATACTTATTCAAGATGCTCAAGTAGGGCACGTTTCTTTTTAAACTTAATCAGTATAATACCGTAATCAACAAGTTTCTTTACAAACAAAACGGACAACGTTCGTAAACATTTACCAATATATGTTTATGCACCAGGCATGAGCAAAATTCTATTCGAATAATAACGAATAAAATCGTCGTATAATAGTTTATTCGTAGTGTTTATTCGTTCGTCATTTTTATTGAACAAATAACGGAGCAAACATACATCCGTTATTCGAAATGCATATGTATCGAATTGATCAAAAAGATCATTCTAGAACGCAACTAACTTCAGTTCAAATCTTTAAAGTATACAGCTATTCGATAATTAACATTTCAATTGTAGTTTGGAGATTGGATTTGTTTTATAATTTTGGTCTTTTTATTTAAAATCCGGCAATAAAATAAGTTAAAATAAAAATTTCTTACCATCTACTTGTAAAATTCTTTCGATAGACAAAGCTTCGATTCCGAAGACGCCATTAAACAGCTCCTAATTAGGTTTTTCATGGGGAAACTCTTGATTAGGTTCTTTGTGAACGAGGAATTAAGCTGTTCGAAAGATGGGAATAGGTTACAAATTAGAATGGAGAATTTATTATTGAATAAAAATACTTCCTACCATAAAAGAATTATGTTCCATTTATATATTGAGAATCACACGAACTTTTTGACCAATTTAATTGTGGAACTTTCGATACGCGATCGATGTGGGTAAATATCACCCACGTATCTCCAGGCTCCAGGAAGGGGACTCAGGAGAATGAATAAATGAATGTGTCCAGAATAATAGTAACAAAGGAACTGTTTATTGGAAAATGACGGACGCGTGGACACATCTACATACTATAAGAGCTGAATAAAGGCTGGCTCGCCATGCAGCTTCACGCCGAGCGCAACATGGCCGTTTCCTTCACTCTCGTAGCTAAAATGAGAGGGAAAACCGCGGTCCTTATATCGATGGTACTGATCGCGCCACCTGATGGGAAAATCACGAACCTTACTACCCCTTCTTCTCCACCATAAATTAGTTTTCCCGCGTAAAAATCAGTGTCGGACAGTGAAGTGAACATTTTAATTAATTAGAACAAATAACAGCCTTATACCTGGTCATTGATGCAGGAACTAGTTAGTATGAAGCATACGTGTAAGGTAGGAACAATATTTTGACTAATTTATATTATTTAATTACATATAATACCAAACAAACAGTTCTGTCGTGTAACTTCAGTATGCGGTACGACGCATATTATATTAATTGATTAACGTCTATAGGAAGGGATAATATATGTAACACGATAATAGAATTAATAAATCGTTGCCACAAACGTATATTTCTAAGCATTTCGGGTGATACTAATGTATAATCAAAAAAAAGAAACTTCCCAGTAATTTTACGAAGCAAACGGAAGTAAATCGATACTTTGTAGCATGTTCATTTAATGTTAATCAAGCTAACGTATAATGTGTAAATAATTTTTGATCGAAACTTTTGTCGATATTGCATCAGAAGCAAAATTCGTGAATTTGCTAATGTTACCGACGTCGATGATCGGGTTAAATATAATTCCGTCCTGGTCCGCAAACGCAGAGTGCGTTGTACAACTGATAATTTGTGACGTAGTTAGTATTCCGGTTTTTTAGAAGTCGAGCTTTTATGAAATTGGTGGCGTGGATAATACCTAATTTGTGATAAAAGTATTGTTTATGAAAGATATATTTATTTAAAAACGCGCCATTTAGGTGTAGTGAGTGTTACGAAATGGGAAGTGTTGATACATATTCTAACCTAGTAATCCGATGATCTTTACGATCGATTATCATTACAACAAATAAATTTGAACAAAATACGTGCCATATTGCTTTTTGAGGATTATTAAACACTCTGTCGGAAGAAGAATCTTTCTACGTCAGCTTTAAGAATCAAATTCAAGAATCTCGTCAACTGCTACGATAAATCGACAAAAGTGTGAGTTATATTTAATTTATTATATATCATATCGTCGTTCATCAATGTAATTCTGAAGTCGAGGTTATTTGCGTTGTTCTAGTATGTAGATTTAGCATCTTAGTTCTTTATTCTTTTGTATCCGCGGTTTCTACCCGTGGAAGTTTCGAGAATGAGGTTCAACCGTCATTTTCGAAAAGCTTCGCGAGCCATCGCCCCCCTCCCCCTTCCCCCCAATTCACAGCTAGAGGTCGCCATTTGTATTGTGGGAATAGACGCGGTAGAAAGTGCCGGGACATGTCTTCGTTTCGCGACCGTTAAAAGTTAATGCACGATCTTTTTAACATTTTGTTTCACTTCGAAGGAGTGTATCTCAAGTCTAGGAAATAAGGGAATAAATGTTAATCGGGCATCCCGGATAATCGGTACAATAAGAATCAAATTCAAGAATCTTGTCATCTGCGACGATAGATCGACGAAAGTGAGTTATATTTAATTTATTATATATCATATCGTTGTTCATCGATGTAATTCTGAAGTCGAGGTTGTTTGCGTTGTTCTAATATGTAGATTTAGTATCTTAGTTCTTTATTCTTTTGTATCCGCGATTTCTACCCGAGAAAGTTTCGAGAATGAGGTTCAACCGTCATTTTCGAAAAGCTTCGCGAGCCATCGCTCCCCCCCTTCCCCCCAATTCGCGAGTTTTATTGGGCACAGCTAGAGGTCGCCATTTGTCTTGTAGGAATAGACGCGATAAAAAGTGTTCGGATATGTTTCGTGTCGCGACCGTTAAAATTTAATGCACGATTTTTTTAATATTTTGTACCACTTTGAAGGAGTGAATCTCAAGTCTAGGAAATAAGGGAATAAATGTTAATCGGACATCCCGGATAATCGGTAAGACATACATATACATAATAGAGCCCCATAAAAATGGGCCGAAAAAGTACATTGGACGTAAGGTCTAGAAATACTCCGTTCTTTTTGAGGTTAGATGGGGGGCTCCAGCGCGTGGGAACGAGAATATTTCTCGTCTGTAAATAAATCAAATTCACGAATAGAAATACTAAATTGTGAATTTTGATTTTGTAAGAAATCGATGGTTATAGAGAGACGTCTTCAAACTAAGAGTGCCGCCGAGAAATATGCCCCGTTTAGAATCAGTAAAGTTAGTAAACGAAGAAAAGTTTTTCTTCCTTGACATAGTGGACAGGGTTGCTATTATCAATAATTTTATCCAATATTTAAAGAAACTATTTTAAATTCACGGCTATTAACTTGATATTTATTTTTTACGTTGCGTTGATAAGGTTTGTACCCGTCGATGTGTTCCCTACTGTTAATATATAGACAAAAATCATGATACGCAATGCAATTTAAAATTGTTATCAAAGATAGATAATAAAATGTTCCTTTTCCTTCCTATGGTAACAGAGATATCTGCTGATTATCAAAATCGATTTATATAGGGTGTTCGGCCATCTCTGAGAAAAATTTTAATGGGAGATTCTAGAGGCCAAAATAAGACAAAAATCAAGAATATCAATTTCTTGAAAAAGTTAATAAAAAATTAAATTAAAAAATTTCAAATCATTCTGAAAAAATTATGTTTGGTTGCGGGGGTCAATTATAAGCATTTTTGGTGAATAGACATACCCCCGAAATTCTACGCACTTTCGAGAAAAAAATTTGGATAGGTGCCCAAATTTTATGGCGAAAAAAAAAATTTCAAATCGTTCTGGAAAAAATATTTTTAGTTGCAGGAGTCGATTGTAAGCATTTTTAGTGAATAGACATACCCCCAAAATCCTGCGCATTTTCGAGAAAAAAATTCCTAAACGAAAATCTAATGTGAGGCCAGAAATGCTTCCCTAAAATTTCATGCGAATCTTTAAAACGTCATAACTTCTGAACGGATTGGCCGATTTTAATGTTTAAAAAAGCAAACTACGCGTATTTTGATGGAGAATATGTACAAATCGCAAAAATATTCGAAAAGTTGGTCCTTGACCCCGCAAACTAAAAAAAAACCCATAAAAATGGTCCAATTTTCAAACAGCCATAACTCTTATGATAGTGAATATATTTCAATGAAACTTTTTTCTGAAGTAAAGCTCATGGGTACCTACAAAAAAGTATTAGACAACTTTTCTGTAGAGCGACAAATAAAATTATTAAAAATGAAAAACAAATTTTTAAGAAAAATCGACAGAGGGTAGGTGCCTAAATTTTTCGGCGAAATTGAAAAGTTTCAAATCGTCCTAAAAAAATTATTTTCGGTTGCGGGGGTCAATTACAATAATTTTTGGTGAATAGACCTATCCTCGAAATCCTACCCACTTTCTAGAAAAAAATTCAGTTCGGGCGGAACTTTAAACGTTAATAACTTTTTAACGAAGCCTCCATCAAGAAATTAATATTCTTGATTTTCGTCTTATTTTGGCCTCTAGAATGTCCCATTAAAATTTCCCCCAGTGACCGAACACCCTTTTTCGATAATAAAACAATTCTTTTGAAATTAATTGATTTTTTAATTGAGCCTTGGATTATATTTCGATAGAGAATCTTTTCTTCTATCGCTGTAAAAATAAATTGTGTAGGCTATAGATACTACGATCTCATTTGTTTCCGTACAACGTGTATACAATGGTTGAATGTATATTTTAAATAATGCACGAGACGGATTCTACGAATTAAAGATTAATCGCACGCGGTTCGATGCACGGCCAAATATGTTATCATTATTTAAATATTCTCTGTCATAGATAGTTTCATCGATTGTGGTTTTACTTGCGGCGGCGCCGTATGAACACGTGGTTAGCATTATCACTTGTCGCTAAATGTAGTATCAAGCTGACGCCGATAATAGCTAGATTTTATAATGTTATTGGACAAATTCATTGCACAGGAAACGTACTTAGTACTATTCCCAATGCTCTACATTAATAATTATTTCTAATTACGACAGTATATTATCATTCATGACAATAAATAGCCACGGATTAAAGCAGACATATAATCAAAGTTCATAGCTATAAAATTGTCGAATTATCATACGGTACAAGGGCCATGATTAATTGAAATTTCATTCTCAATATGCATTCGTCTATAGAAAATCTAACGTTGAATTCTTGTTACACAGAATACAATTTTACATTTAAAGTATTAGTATTATCCCCAGTAGTATACATGTTGTATGGAGATTCCTTTATTTCAGAGTTGCGATGTTCTGGTATCAAATAAATAATTAAATGATTAAATGATAATAATTAAACGAACTTGGGAAAATAAACGGTAACAATGAGCATAAAATCCACGAATAGAAACTTGCAGAAATTCAATCAGAAACCTTATACTGATATACGAAATAATGAAATTCATATCCGACCTAAAAAGAAATCCCAATTTTCCCTATCAACAAAGAAAGGAATATAATGTTAACTGGTGGATACCTCCCACACTCGTCAGTAGGGGGACTATTTTCTCACAAGTACTCGACCTCCTGTTTCTATACACAGAGTACTAAATAGGCTCCTCTGCGTGATATCGGTTCTTTGTTAGCTACACGAGAATGTCTCTTGCTATCCGTAACGTCTACTTGCTCTTAGGGTTTTTCAGGCCCTCAAAATTCTAAAAATAAGTACCTTTGGGGTCTGTCTTGACTCGTTAGCACCCTTACTGTCAGAGTGTTACTGTTCTGGTGCCCTATAGACCCTACAAGTTTGCTGTATTTGTTCCAATATTATAACGAGTGCTCGCAACGTTCATTCCTCTGTTCGTACACGCGAACCGAAAATGCAGAGCGGTTAGCGTTCATATAACGCGAGCAAACGGCGAATTACGAATGGAGCAGTCTAGATCTGTCATTCAGTTTAATCGTTTCCTATGCACTCCGCCGTACCCATTGTCGACCGAGCTCTATAATAATTTAATGCCAGATATAATAAGTTACTTGCTGTCTGGCCGGCTGCCAGGCTTGCCCTATTCATTCCTCTATGAAAGCTGAAAAGCGGCCGCTCCCGCCGAACAGATGGAGCGTTAACTTATGGACCGTACGCCTCGTGGTAGCATCGCGTCGCGAACCTCTGTGTGCCGCGCTCAACTGAATTTAAACGTCGCCTGATCTTAATTGGTCAGCCTCTCTAATTGAGACGGTCATTATAGGCCATTAACGCGTGATCAACGGGACATAATCATTTTTCTGATCAGAAGGGAAACAGTCACGTCGATTACACTTCGGTCCCCATCGATTACCAACCGGCTCGCTCGCTCGCGAAACGACGAGATTTTAATGATCCCGCGTCAGTAAATACGGAGATTTATCAGATCGAACCGTGAGTTTGGTTGCGATCCGCAACTCATTATATTTATGGTAACAATGTCTCGTGAAGGATGCGTGCACAGTTTCATGTCTCGTCTGTGCCAAAGTTACTGTTACATTTAATAAGAACAAAATGTTTTGACGGAATAATCCAATTTGTAACTAAATAAAAAATACTCAAGAGAAAACGTCCTTTAAATGCAGTGGAACAGAGAGTCTAGATTGAGTCGTTCAAGTACTTTTCTTTGTTGGTACGGAGAATGTTGAGTGGACTAATTCTGGGTTTTTAGTCCTTAATGTGCATACAGAGTGTTCGTCCACCGCTGGGAAAAATTTTAATGGGAGATTCCAGAGGCCAAAATAAAAAAAAATTTCAAATCATTCTGAAAAAATTATTTTTGGTTGCAGGGATCGATTACAATCATTTTTCGTCATTAGACATACCCCCGAAATCTTACGCACTTGCGAGAAAAAAATTCTTTACCGAAAATGTCTGACCATATCGTTGATATGTTCCACTGAAATTTCCTGCATATCTTTAAAACATCATAACTTCTGAACGGATTGGCCGATTTTAATGTTTAAAAAAGCAAACTACGCGTATTTTGATGGAGAATATGTACAAATTGCAAAAATATTCGAAAAGTTGCTCCTTGACTCTGCAAAATGAGAAAACCCCATAAAAATAGTCCAATTTTCAAACAGTCATAACTCCTACAATAGTGAATATATTTCATTGAAATTTTTGGAGGAACTAGAGTTTATGGATACCTACAAAAAAGTATTAAACAATTTTTCTGTAGAGCGCTAACCAAAGTTATTAAAAATGAAAAATGAATCTTTAAGAAAAATCGGCAGGGGGTAGGTGTCCAAATTTTTCGGCGGAATTGAAAAGTTTCAAATCACTTTGAAAAAATTATTTTCGGTTGCGGGGGTCAATTACAATAATTTTTGGTGAATAGACATACCCCCGAAATCCTACTCACTTTCTAGAAAAAAATTCAGTACGGGCGGAACTTTAAATATTAATAACTGTTTAACGAAGTCTCAATCAACAAATTAGTATACTTGATTTTTGTTCTATTTTGGCCTCTAGAATCTCCCATTACAATTTTTAATAGGATCGCGTTCCTGGAAGAGTTGAATAATTGATTCTATTTAAAAAAATAAGTCTCCAGGGAAAACGCCAATCATAATCAAATATACTTACTTGAGTCAAAAAGGGCCTTTCAGTGCTTGATCTTCTGTGATTCAAAAAAGATGAAAGAGCTGTTTGCTTTGAATCTAATAACCTACTGGAGATGATGTCGCCAGGAGTGTAGGAGGCAATTCTCGTAGAAGGCATGGAAAAGATCCAAAGAAAGTGAGGTAGGGATCTCGATGCTTTATTGTGCACAGTCGTGCAATTTAATTTCATTGCCAGGAATTAGGTGATATTGGGTTCCACAATGTAATTTCGACCGAACGGGACTTATTAATCAAGTGCTTTTCCGTTTTGGTTTGAAAATGATTGTCGCTGGCGTTTAAGGGCAATAAAATTAAGCGAAAGAAAAGCTTCAATCTTTGAAGAGTCATTGCGAAGTAAATTCGAATTTATTAAAATTCATCATTGTAGAATTATATGTTTACTTTTGCAAATAATTACGGTATAGTACTTTACTCTTGCTGCTAAAACTTCATCGTATGACTTTTGACATCGTTTATGTTCTTGTATAATTTTCTTTTAGCAGATGATAGTAGAGCTTTTATTACAGATATAGCTCCATAACTTGTCACTGTTGGAATTATTTTTACAATTAATTTTAGTAAAATTCTTTGCTTTTGCTGTTGAAGATCTATGCCAAACGACTTTTGGCATCGCCCATGTACCTACTTAAGTAGTTTTCCACGGGCAGTAAATCGTTTATTACCAACTGCAGCCTCCGTTGTAAAGTTGAGCGATGAGATTTTAATGATCCTGCGTTAGTTAATGCAGAATTATATTGAATCGAGCGATTAGTTCCTTTAGTCGATCCTCGACTCACTCTATATTTACTAGACACAGAAAGAATTGTTTCTTCAAAGGATGAACGCACTGGGAAGTAAAATAGTGGAAATCGGAAAGCCTGGGAGAAAAATTTGGGGGTACATGTAATGTCATTTTAAAAAATGGCAAATTTTTAAAATTATTCTGTGAACGGACGCATTTAACAGAATTTGAAAACTATTCTATTCTCATTGGCGAAATTACGGGTTTGGGGCAGAGGTAATGTGTTGGAATTCATATGATTTTTAATGCATGAAAGAATCGATATGGCGCGTTCGCTTTTAGACGGCAGGCAGTCGGAATTAATAGCAAGAATCTCGAAATTTGTCGGCGAGCGTAAGACATTTTAATTACAGCAATTTAAATTCAATAATTTTGGTATTTTGCTCGGGTTGGAGAAGCTGCGCAGCTGTTCTGCGAATTAGCATACTAAACTTTATCACCAGCAGCTCGACAAAGACGTGCCAAGACGGCTGAACTAATTTCGAAGATAGAATAAAGTTGGTGGCGTGCGCGCTCGTCCCTAGCCACCTTCGGAAATGATAACTTAAGAGAAACTAACATCGTCTTCAGTATTTATTTTTGCAAAACGTCGTACTGGGTCAGCGTGCTGTTAACGATATCAGAAATGCCACATTAAATTACAAAAAGAAAGTCCAATTATTTGATAAATCGTTGTTCATTAAGAACAGTATTGGACTAATAACGAAGAATAACCATTTCTTTTAAAATAAAACTAACTTGATCTATGAATGTAATATATTTACACATCTGTTCGTAATTTTACAAACACAAGTTTGTGTTAAGCAAAGTTTAAAGATAAATTTATTTAATATTGCTTCGAAGTACAAAAATGATAATTTATTTTTTATTTCGAATTTAAAGACGTTCTGGGTCTAAGAAAATATTGACTACAGTTGGTACACTCGTCGACGATGCATCCTGACCTAATTAATCAGCGGGAAATTACCGATCAGAGAATAGAGAACTCCGAGCTGATAAAGTAAATGTTGCCATCCTAATTGGGGTTCCCTCACTTAACTCGTAGCTTTCAATTGCATTAATGCAATTGCACTATCGATAATACATAGTTTTCTTACCCTTGGAAGTCTTAGGTGTCTTTTATAATATACATTACGTCGGAGTTCGCGAGAAAGTTTCTCTCTTTGATTAAATAATAGGCGCGGCGAAAATGTAAAAGTCTGCACGAAACACGTAATGAAACGAAGATATAAAGTTCTATATTTTAGTAAAATATAAAACGTTTCCTTCCGCCTGAAATGTTCTTAATTAAAATTCTCATGCTGTTTAATGACTGTTTCTCAAACTGGAATAATAGGAACTGCCGACGTTTATTCATTTTTAACTGGACAAAGGTAAAAACTGAAATTACCAATTCGAGTCGCGGATTATTGCAAACGTCACAGAATATTCGGTGTTCTTCCCGGTGTCGCGTGGTGGACGTTTTACGCGAATAACAGTAAACAGTAGTTGATCGTAAAATAATTTCCCGATAGAATTCCAGGTTCGTGGTAAAGATATAACGGTGAACTGGTTGGGCTTAGAAATTATCGAGATTTCAATTTCCTGGTTCTCTAACGGACACTTTAAAATACGATCCAGGGTATCTTGCTCATTTTTATAGTCATTACCACCGGCATAATTTTTCGTATATCCAGAGAGAGGAAGTGGGTAAGTCGTCTCGTATTTCTGGCGCAGGCGACTCGTGTTCCGAAAGAGCGAAAGAGCCAGAGAGAGAAAGAGAGCGAGTGAGAGATACATAGAGGAGGAAACTGCGAGAGAAACAAGCGAGAGGGCCGGCAGTAACGTAAGGAATAGAGGGAGAAAGAGTTCGGGGAAATTTGTATTCAATTTCAGTGGAACTGTTTTGTTTTACTCAGTTTCCCTGCATACATTACATCACAAGACGTGCCCAGCTTTTCAAACGATCTTTATATTATCAATGCGGTTTTACAGCACGCCCCCACGACGCGTAGAACGAAAAACACTTTCGGCGAGTATGGTTGTGTACAGGCACCCTTTTTTCTCGAAGGATTAGTACACCGTTCCGGTGCAATAAACGACACCACTTTTTGGTGAATTACTTTTTCACGGTCGACCGTATATTCTTTTGCAAACGATAGTAAAAAGTTTGACGGCCTTGTTGCGAACCAGTTTACTTTCTTCCCATCACTTCGCGACAAAGGGGAAAATTATTCTAAGTATTGTGATTTCGTAATATACAGGGTGTTCGGCCACCCTTGGGAAACATTTTAATGGGAGATTCTAGAGGCCAAAATAAGACGAAAATCAAGAATATCAATTTGTTGATGGAGGCTTCGTTAAAAAGTTATTAACGATTAAATTAAAAAATTTCAAATCGTTCTGGAAAAATTATTTTCAGTTGGGGGGGCCAATTACAATCATTTTTGGTCATTACACGTACCCCCGAAATCCTAACCACTTTCGAGAAAAAAAATCGAGTAGGTGCTGAAGTTTTTCGACGAAAAAAAAATTTTTCAAATCGTTCTAAAAAAATTATTTTCAGTTGGGGGGGCCAATTACAATCATTTTTGGTCATTACACGTACCCCCGAAATCCTACGCACTTTCGAGAAAAAAATTCCTTACCGAAAATCTAATTAGGTGCCTAAATGGCGAAAAAAAAAAATTTCAAATCGTTCTGGAAAAATTATTTTCAGTTGGGGGGGCCAATTAAAATCATTTTTGGTGATTACACGTACCCCCGAAATCCTACGCACTTTCGAGAAAAAAATTCCTTACCGAAAATCTAATTAGGTGCCTAAATGGCGAAAAAAAAAAATTTCAAATCGTTCTGGAAAAATTATTTTTGGTTGCGTGGGTCAATTACGATCATTTTTGGTGAATAGACATACCCTCGAAATCCTGCGCATTTTCGAGAAAAAAATTCAGTACCGGTGAAACTTTAAACGTCAATAACTTTTTAATGAAGCCTCAGTCAAGAAATTAATATTCTTGATTTTCGTCTTATTTTGATCTCTAGAATCCCCCATTAAAATTTTTCCTAGGGATGGCCAAACATCCTGTATACTTCGTTGTCCGTGATCCTGTGTGGAAAATTGAGAGATTCAATACTATTCGTACTCGTGTAACTCCAAAATGTGACTGATCTTCCATCGTGCTCCACAGTTCGCTAGAATTTTCCTTTGTCACGTTCGGTATTTGTTTACCACCATACATCGTCCATCAGGCTCAAATACATTGCATTTGCTCTCTATCTATTACTCAATTCCAATACTCCGATAGAATGTTATTCTTTTGCAAACTATTCTGCAACGAATTCTGTTTTATTTTGCGAATTGCCAATCGATATTCATTCATCGTTCGTGTAAGATCACTTTCTAGATTATTTAAACAAATCTTCTTATTTTTAGTTTATCAGCAACATCACGATAATAGTTTATAATTACATAACGTTCGATACATTTTCATGTACGCTCATATACGCTGAATACTAAGTATGATACTCGATGAACTTCTAAGTCTAACAAACAGAATAGTCGATGTGTCTAAATTATTCACTTTGATTAATTACTACTTGGCTTCAGCATATTAACTCTCTAATTGTTATGTGTTTCTATTTTCTTTCAAGCGAAGTAGTAATTATTAACCTGACAATGCACGTATAAGCTTTTGAAACGTAAATACTCGCGTAGAATATTCGTAAACTCTCTGTGAATGACGCCTGAGGTAGGAAATGTTTTTTAAAAATAGTTCGAAATATACTATAATAAATAAAGCGCGATATTTGCATTTGAAATGAACTTAGATTGACGGTTGGACAAATTTGTCGAAGCTTAATGCCAAATAAAAATGCGTCATTCTACACAATGCAAGAAAATATTTCTGCTTCTGGAATATTTGCATCAAACAAACGTAGAACTCGTTTAAGCGACAAATCGATAAATAACCGAATGCAAATACTTTTAAAATCAACAATTAAGCACTCGTATCGTTCGGTTTAAACTCAATGTTTATTTTCAATTTTTGCAAGAAACATTCAGAATATTTTTAACATTTTTTAATAAAACAATAAAGCCCGAGAAGGTTCTTTAAATATTCATAAGATTATTTTGTTTCGAAATTTTTTATCACATTTTATACCAAAAGTGTCAAAATACACGGTTTGCTTATATTTGAATAATTCTGCGAATAAAAATCGTAAACTTCATTAAAAACGGACAAGATTAAAGTGCATATGTCAGAGTTTAATGTTCCATTAATAAAAGTTGAGTTGAATATGGATACAGCCGCGTGCAGAACCTCAAAGCTCAGGAATTTTATTGATTTGACACAGCATCGGTGGCAAACAGCTTTACAACGTTTGAAAGCTGGAGCTTCAAGCTTCAAACTATTATACGCCAGATCGTTGGATAGTTACTTTTCATAAAATGACGAAATTTGCTATTTTCAAGGCGATTTAAAGCGCTCCTCTAACATAAAATATCTTAAATTAAAAATTAAAAATAGCATTAAATTAAGAAATGGAATCATAAAAGTGCTCGAATATTAGTATACGGAAAAGTTCAGCAAGAAACTCTACGTGCAATTCCAATAAAAAATGTTGAACGAATAGTACATGAAAATGTCGTCTAAACGTTGTAACGCGTGCGTACGTTAAAAAACATAACGTTAGAAAAATTAAGCGAAAATCTTATAACTTCATCGTCATGCACACGCGGTGAAAAAATTTGTATGCAAAACGCGTGATATTTATCTGCGTCGGGATGTAACCTAGAACTTTATTTCCCTGGGAAATGAAACTCGGTCGCAATATGAATCGTTTCTCGGGCGATTCGTCGATGAAAAGAAAAAACCTTGCAGCTGGAACACAGAACCGGAGAAATCTGGAGTGCAGGTGAAAATGTTATTGCATTCAAAATGGAAGCACGCGAATACGAGCAAAAAGAGGAGCGTTTCCCGGCCGCCTGTCCTTCGATGCACCACACGTGGCAAAGCTCCATTAGGATCTAATGGGATTATCGGTATAATTTTACCAGTACTTTGGTTCACATTCACCACGAACTTTCTGATCCATAACAATTATACTGGCTTTTAATCGCGAACTATAAAGCCGAGCTTGTGAAATCAGCAGATCCGTTCGAAATTCAGGAAACTATGACTTATACATATATTCTCAGTCGAACACGATGGACGTCTAAGATTTGCATCGAGGCATTTCTTTTTAGACGAATTAGCGTTTGCAATCAGATTTTAGATTTTATATTAGATTAGAGCTTAGAGAAACGTACATATAATAGCAGCAAATTATCTTACAGTATAATTTAGTAATATTAGAAACAGTAGGGTATCAATAGTTAAAGACGAGCACGTCGTAAAAAGCATCGTAAGTAAATTAAAAGTGAATAAAGAATAAATTGCATTTATCTGAGTAGCGAAGAATCCCTAGGGATTACCATGGTACTGTGTGTGTCAATAGCAGTTAACGATTTCACGAACAACTTTATCCTCTCTGTACAGCTTTATCAGGAGTGCAATTAATCTTGTCGATGGAACATCCGACAGAATGTAATTCATATCATGTGTGACATTACCAAAATGGGTTCTTTGTGTATCGGTACCTTTTGTCGCGCATATTTGCTTAGACAGATCTCAAAATTTTCAAACAAAATTATAATATCCAGACGTCTTAGAAAGTTTGTTTGAAACTTATTTTTTTTAATTACACCGTTACATTAGTTTTGATAATAACACACTTGTAAAGCTTTAATATTAATTTCCTTGTATAGCAAGTGGTAAACAAATTCGAAGTTAAACCAGTAATTATACTGTATTTAAAACGATAATTTCACTAGCCAACTTTCTCACGTAATGCCCACTAATTATAGCATAAGCATACTATTGCCAGGAAAATATTTATACACCTACGAAAAATGTAATCAGCTATTTCAAAGTTTGAAAGGTACTCTAAACTTCCAAGTGGCAGCGTATGTATGTTACATATGATAGCTTTGCGTGTTTTTCACAACCTCTGACCTCTGTTAAGGGTTTAAATTAATAATCAGTAATAACATTTTACAAAACAACGTGGCGACAATACCAAGCTATAAATTACCGTACACCTCGAATGTAAATGCGATTTATTCGCAGTACTTTGGGAACTGTCGCTATGAGTATAACGAGGTGGCAAGAAGGTATGAGATCGTTCCTCGGAACGTCAACTGAGTACCTGCTTATATGTGCATCCGTGGTGTTAGCGACGCATCGCGTCGCGGCGCTTGTATACCATTGCAATTGCGCACAAGCTTCGGTATATAATTGGGATGAATATTGAGAAGTTGGCAGTGAAGTTGTAAGTAAACTTGGATGCCTCGGGGCGAGCTCGCTCCACTTGAGAGCAGAGACGTGTTGCGGACAGATCTCCTCGGCTCTCCTCGCCTAACCCACTCCTTATTCACCTATCGCTGCTGCCTTCTGCAAAACTATACGAATATTCCGGATTATCCAGACGACTCTGAACAGTATTTACCACGCGCATTCTGCTCTATTCTTTGCTCGAATAAAGGTGAAATGCGAAAGGCGAGCTGCTCCGCGGCGGAACCGGGCTGCATTTGTTCCTTAACTATTGGGAAATTCTATATAGTCTTTCTTGAGAAAAGTACAAACTCGGATGAACAAACGAAATAGGCAAAATTTTAATCGAATAATGGGTAATCGATAGTATAAAATCTACTAAAAATATTTTTAATATTTCAGTGTTAAAACATAACGAAATTAATTTTCTATATTGGAACACGACAATTTCATGAAAGTCAATACCGGGCGAAACTTATGTGATTTTGCATAGTCGAACGGTGTAGAGTGACACGTACTGTGGTCGACTCTATGTAGTCCATTTTTCCCGGGCAACCTACATTTATTCTCGCACAACTACCACTTCCCTCCAATTATACAAATATTCTCGAATGTCCGATTCTCAGAGATTAAAATAAACAAAATCGTTTGCTACGTGCTACGTTGCGCCGCGATTTCGAAACATGCTCGAGAACGTAAACTCTTTTCATTTGGGAACAATTTATTTTCGCGTAAAACTGACACTATGCAACGATATGCTGGAGGATTTAAAACTACAATTCGATAAAACACAATTTATTTATAATGAATTTATTTGAAACGAATACTAAAACTTGAAAGCGATACAACGATCGGGGACAGGTTGTCGAAATCGGTGAAACACGTGTCGCCAAGGTTTCGAGCAATTATTGTTACGTAAAAACTCAGAGGGAGAGTGAGAGTTTTGCAATGTGACGAGAAGAGAATAGAGATTTAGTAATGGGACACGTTAGGTGCAATAGTTCTGAACGCAGACGATTATAATAGTTTCACACGAAAAGTTGAGAACGATCTTGTTGCTTGAAAGCAGAGACATGTTGCGGATAGCTACTACTCCGTTGTGTTCGCCTTAACCACGTTATTCGCCTATCGGAGTTCTCGTGCAAAACTATGCGAATATTCTCGATTATCCGACAGTCTGACGGAATTCGTATTTCGTGCGCGACGACGAGATGTACGTAGATATCAGAACGGAGCCGAATAAAACCGACAATTTTCCACCGTATTTTTTAACGTCACGCTTTAATACGTATACTGATAAAGCCACACCGTTACGTCGGTGCATTGATATGCGACGGTGCAGTTAAACGCAGTCTAACGGAATGTAATATGGAATACTTCACCGAGCAATAATTTTGTGGCACGACGGGTTATCGATGACGCGTTTCAATATTTTATATATTATATGCTATTTATATAATTTATACGATGGAAATAGTCGCGCGAGCGAGATGTTACCGTTCGCGATGGGGAAAGGAGCTTTTCGAGAACGATCGATCGCGATATTGTTTTTAAATCGACAGGGGTAATTAGACGTGCAACGACACAGAGATTCGACGTCTAATTTAGCCACTAGCGACGATGGATTTTTCGTCACCGATCACCAGATCTCGCCACGAGGAGATCGTTACAAGTGGAGACCCGACGAGAGGTAGAAGGAATGCAAGTTCCCTCGATCTCCCTTTTACAATGGAACTTACTAAACTAAGGTGATAGAAGGAATCCAAGTTCCTTCGATCTCATTCCGCTTTATATGCATTATACTTAGAACAGAAATGACTAAACTGAGGAGGTAGAAGAGATCAAAGTTCCTTCGATCTCCTCGTTTAGTTCTACCAAGCAATTATTTCGTCAGAGAACACCAGGGAAAATTGGGAGATACGCGACGCGAACCGTGCAACAGGCCTAACGATCAGACGTACCCACTTTGAATAAGTATGATAGTTCAGGAAAATATTCGCGTCTCTGTGTTGGGTTCTCCAAAGGACCTGACTTTATCTCAATCATACTCTCAAATCATACTGTCAGAGGACTTCGAAGGAGTGAGAAACTAGAAAATGAAAAAATATAAGAAAATCTCTGATTAAAAACTCATACGAAAGTCATTATCGGATACAGTGCAAAGAAATCCACACATCATCGGGGACAAGGTCAGTAGTGCAATGGAGAAGCGTACTATAAATCTTAAGACAGCCCTGAGGAACGACGACGTTTTGTGCTTCGTTAAAACGTCTTATATGAATGGCGAGTACGTATTTCCCATGGAATTTTCACTAGCTGAAATTTACGCGGGATTCTCCACTCCAGTTAGTAATTATTCCCTCACCAGACGAGTTAACTCTGTAACCGTAAGTGCTTGATATTGTAATAGGTATCAGGATCTGACGGGGCGAATCGAAGCGTAAAATAACGTAATTCGATAAAAAAAAAAACGAATTTACGTTGCACATTCCTCGCCCGAGTCGCGGAATTATCACAATGATGTGTTCATTGCCTGAAAATTTGTTGATCTCGAATTGGATTTACCGTAATTCAAATCGAACGTTAACATGCAACCCTCGATGCACATTTCTTCATTTCGACCGGTGTTATTCTTTACATATTTACGGGAAAATGCTGGGATCCCGATTTCATTGTAAAAGAAGCAGAACTGGCGATATCCGCGAATAAGGTGCGCTTTAGTGTGAAATGGAAAATAGATTTCATGAAAATTTAGTAACTTGTCAGTCGAGACATTCCAAATAACTACATGTGTTACTTCTCTACCTATAAATATTGTGCTTTATATAAATAATCCATTCTCATTCGTTTACGTCAAGATACTTTACATCGTATAAATAAATACTCTAACAGCATTACATTAATCTGTTTTAACCCCTAAGTGGATTATTGGGGTCGTTGCGGCAATGTAAATATTTGAAAATTTATGTAATCCTCCGTTAGTTCACTATTTTTTAAATGCTTTAGAGGAAAGTTGATTTCTTAGTACGCTGTATAAAATCGCGAAGTATTTTCTTCATCTCGTTTATTTCGCCATTGCTGTTTTGTTCGTTTGGTTCTGTTTACGACAGTAATTTATTCCATGCGTTCTTCACGCTACTGTTCTTAACATCGGTCTATGCATTTGAAAATAATTGCACTATTATAATTCTGGATTTGTATACAGCATGGATACATTTACTGCACTATCAATAACGTTTAAAAGAAATTTACAAAGAAAGCACTGTTGAGACAATCGTATACTTTTCGAGTGACTTATGACGAAGACAAGTTCAATTATATATTTTTTTCACTAATTATTGAAATAATTGTAACCTTTGTACGCCATTAATTTATGTTCAGTATTTCGTATCTTTGCTATGTACTAACAATATCGTGTTATTCTCGTTCGATTTTCTTATCGGGATACTAAAAGAAGGAAGAAGAACAACAAGTGTAGTACGTTTTAGTAAAAATGTTAATCCCCGAACATTGACGATGTTTAAATAAAAAAACTTTCTTCGCTTTTATATAAAACTCGTGTCTAAGGTGAAGAAAGTTTCAAGATATAAAGAAGTATACGGAGCCGAAGCCAGGTGGTGAAGAGTATGCTTACTCAATATTTATGTACAGGAAGTTTGTATTTACCTACTCCCGTGTTCCGTTTTTGCAATGTTTCACCGAACTTGTTGCTGAATTCCATGCTCACGATGCGATAGAAACCTCGCGTCTCTGATTCCTTTTTATGCATTATTGAGCAGGCCACGTTCTCGAAATGGCTACGATCGATCGTGTGTGCCGATATTCGACTGAAATTGAGCGGTCGCGTTCGGTCAATTTCTACGACACAATAAATTTTGGTTGTCGAGAATGTTGCTCCTTTATTATAAAATTCAGAATCATTCTTCTGTTTTGGTAATACATTTAAATGCATAAAATCACCACCATTCGCGTCTTGGATCATTTAAGCTCTTCCTGTACCTGTTTCAAAGATTTTTAATATGCACGCGTTTAATACAAATAGTGGTTAAAAAATATCTTTTTCGAGATGGATTGAACTAAACTCGACGAGAGATTTACAAAGTTAATGTTTTTATCGCAACAAATTTAAAAGAACATTTCTTTGAAGAAAGAATTCAAACATCAGTTAAAATATTCGATGTAATTCTGTTTGAGCCGAGGGAATTCCGTTTTCCGCTTTGATAATAATTAGTTCATTTCGTAATCTATATATCTCATAAAGTACATTGCCCGAATCGAGATCAGATAACAAGTTAATAATGTATTATTGCTAATTTTACATTACCATTCCCAATTTACGATTTTTAAATTACCTCGTATCATATTTCTGTAATTAACAGTAAGCATTTCCACTCTGATACTGCCATTACATTTAAACGGTGGCATGTTCTGTTTATATAATAAAACGATCATGTTCACAGTAGTGAGATCACAGAAGTTTTATCGTGTTCTCCTTTTCTTAGTGGTTGATAATAATTCAACTTGACTCAGACAGGAATACTAATAAATATTTCACAGAGTACAGTCCAAGTGATTTTTTTATTAAATATTATCTTAGAGAGTCAGTGTTTTGAGACAAAAGGGTCGAATGTTCACCTCGATTTTGGAAGAACGTACCAGAACTTCTGCGATTCCTTTGTTCGATTGATGTTCAATACGAGAAATGTGACGGCCGATACTTCACCTCAGCTGCGATATTCCTTGGGATAAATGTCGACGAAGATCGCGGACGAGTATTCGGGAGACAAATAGTCGGACAGTTGGACTCCTATCCCTGGTAGATTGCGGATTCTACGAAATTCTATGAAATTTCGCATTCCCCAAATTGACAACTGCTCGTTTAATTGACTATTTTAATACGAACTAATAATTAGATTCATTCGAACGACCAGTTTTCTCGTTTCGATAACCATTATTCATAATAAAAATTATAGTTAGTTTTATCATTTTGATATTACATTTGCAAACAGTCTTTGATCAGGCTTCGTCATCACACAAAATTATTCTTTATACTGCAGTATTATTCCTTCGTTTGTAACATCGAATAAGTCCTAGCTCATTTTCATAAATTGGTCGAAAAAAAAGTTTCATTTCCGCTGCAATATACTTTCTGTACATTATTGAAGGCGCTGCTTTCCCATAGATCTTTAGACCATTAAACGTTTCTCGCGTTTTATCAAGTGCGAATGTAATTTTGCGTGATTACGTAGTCTCGTGTATCAGACGCAGAATCATAGTTATACAGTACACAGCAGAGTGTAATAAAACACTTAAAAATTTTCTTTGAAGTTCTTCAATAAATAACTCTGGCACGTATACTTCACGTTCTATCGTTGGCAAATTTTTACTCTCTGGTGTCCGCCATATTTTGTCGAATTCTTTTTAACGTTTGATACCGTGAATCCGATTTCCTCGGGTACGCCTGCTTTGACAGATTAATGCTTTAAAAGTGCGATACACCGCGGACGAGTGAAACGGAAAATAAGGTCAGCTCGGTTCAACGAAATCGGATATAAAGCTACTTGCACCGGATAAAGAATTCCGATATCGATAATCACTTAGATGCATACGCAGTTGGAACGTGCATGTCCGTGGAATCTTCGACGTAAACAATACACTCCGTAGTAGTACTAATTAATGAATAATCAATTTTCCGAGCAATTGTTTTTTTACGGGGATTGAAAATGATCGAAGACGTTTCCATAATTGGAGATGTTTTCGCACCGAATATTTTCCTTGGAACTTTCTAGATTCCCAGAGTTTCGTAGCGAGTGTCGTCTTAACTTCGCGTAAAAGTGAGTTGAAGGGAAGATGAACTTTTGGTCAAGTAAATTATTAATTCTGTAATCATTTTCAAAATGTTTCATTCGAACAATGTCCAAGTCTGAAGCCACTGTATTGTACGCGTAGCAAATAAGCGATAAGTCAAAAGAAATCACCCCTAGTTGACTCTGCCTCGGTGGTGACAATACGAAAGGCTGTCAACCTCAAGTTCCATGGACAGTGTCTGAACTCGGAACATTATACCGTGTATTTACGTATACCGACAAACTTTCTACACGTCTACTTGCCATTCGTTCGCGAAACGAGTCTTTTCCCTCTTCTCGTTGGTTGGACCCTCCTTCTTTTAGGGTCCTGTTTACCCTAGCCAGCTAGTCGTTATAAACAAGGATTAAGGGCTCCAGATGTACCGAATTTCTGGCGCATTCTTCCCGTAGGGTTGCACTTTTTACATCGGCGAAGATAAATATTGGGACTGCGGTCCCGTTTTAACGAGATTTTCCGGCTGCTCGCTGCTTTATAGCCGCGATGCACCGACCGGTGCCATGTACTAGAATACCGTGCAAATGCGACACGAACCTATCTCGCGTGAATTAGAAGCGACAATTGTACGGGGTATAAAAAACGGTCGCGGCTTTTAGGGGTGAGCCTACACGACTGGATCAGTGAACATTTTAGTTTAACCCTCGAAGTACCAAAGCACGGTGGCCCGTATTGAGAAATATAGAAACATGTATCGGTAGTACTTTCGAACATTTATTGGACCAAGGATACCACAAACGTTTGAAGTGTGTTTAATTAAAACAACTCGTTCGTTTCCTCTTGGGTCAATATTGACTCTTTCAGGTTTACAAGCCATATGTTTATATTTCTTTTATCACTTATTTTAGTATGTAGATTCACCCCCTGAAGTACGACAATGTATTTCCGAAACACCTTGCATACACTAGTAGGGGAAATGCAACGCTCAGAGGAGCTGCTCTGCATAATCAGGTTCATGCGAAAACTTTAACAATTTCGTGTGAGAAAATAAGGTTTGTTTGCGACATATGGTTCCTTTTAAGTATTTTATATCCTTACCTTAGAAATTTTCCATAAATTTTACCTTGAATTTCTATGCCAAGGCGATTTGATTCTAAAAGCCGTGATTATAAATTTTCTGCGACTTCTTTTGGCAAAAGTATCGAACATCCAACGATAGAACCATCCACAGAAGTTTATGTGCGGCTGAAACGATAAATGAGAGACCAGCATTGCGGTGGAAAGGTTGAAAAGCGATGTTTGTGGACCGGACATACGAAGCAAATTAAAAGCAATGTCATGCAAGACTGATGAAAATACGAAGTATGTCGAAAATGAAATGTATGAATGCATGCTTCGACGACATTACTTTATTAGATACGCGATATTTGAAATTATTACTACCGCGATTGCGTCTGTTTATTCCGATGGAATTCATATTTGAACAGGATATGAAAAAATATGATACGTTTTGTCACCTGTATGGGAGGGAGGAGAGATTATATAAATATTGCTGTAGAAGCAAACGGAATTTACATTAATGTAAATATGAATTTGTATTAACATAAAATTATATTTGAAATTTACCTTCTCTCCATAAGACAAGTTGAACGATTTGATCGATTGTAAAACACCGACTGAAATCTGTAATTTTCAAAAGGATACTATTACAACTGAAAAATATACAGGTGGTATTTCTCAGCGGGTTAAAAAATAGGATAAAAGACCAAAATTAGTCAGGATGGAGCGAAGTACTAACTACATGGCACAAAACCGCTATTATTAAGGTAGCCGGTATCTAATGTGGAACATCGTATTTTAAAAGCTTTTCATGCATACTGAAAACTTCGCTTTTGTTGACAGAAAGCAAATATTTATTTAAATATATTACCGTCGGTAGGTTTCAAGAAGTTCAAACAATATACGACAGTTTCCAAAATGTGCAACGCCTACTGCATGATTTATATATTTTTTCCGATTGGAGTTTACAAATGTCATTGCCCCTTTCGATCGTAGCGCAAACCCAGTCTATTCTTAAGACAAGCCTCGACACTTTTGACGCTTACAGACGTTGATCCGCTTCTATGACTTATCCGGAAACTCCTCCGGAGGGCAAACAATTCGTGTCTAATTTTATCGCGTAAAAGAGGTAGACATTTTTCAGCTCATAACTGTTTCGAGTCTCAGCATTAAAAACTGTCGCTGCAAACGCTGGTGGACATTAGTCCAGTTCCGTGATCACCGAGAGACGGACAGTGACATAATGGTGAACGAGACACAGGGTCGCACGAGAGGACAGAGACAGTAGTCTGTGTGAGGGACGGAACATAGTCACTCGTATACAGTCACGAATGAGCGTAATTACACGCAACCTTTAATGATAGGCGCCATTACGAAGAAGAATTAGGCGTGAGCCTCCGCAGGACCAGCCTACATACCGTATTCTAATAGAGGGCGCACATATAAACGGTGGATAATAAGTCACTTACACGAATCCTGGACCAGGGGGTTGGCTGCACGCCAGTTCTATTCGCGCTTCGGTTGTTCCGATCTATTCTATACCGTACACGTCACACGCATGACGCTCTTAACTAAATTATGGACAAAGTAGTCCGATTTCCCGGTTTAAGGGGGCACTCGCAAAGTTCCGGCTCGGTCTGGTATATCTCCATTGAGAATCGTACTTGCGCGAACTACGTCGATCACTACGGTTGCATGCAATATCATCAGCGTCGGCAATGATACGTCCCTAACGTAGCGTGATTTGGTTACGAGTCAGTGATTAGACCGAATCGATATCATTTTTGGCAAATTGGGACTCCGTTCGGAGCATCTGTTCCGAGCGAGCGAGTCTGCAAGCGATATGAGACCACCAGATGTCTGACGTATTTTCGTGACTTTGATACGCCGTCGCTCAAACCGTCGAATAATTTATGGACACGGATGTCTGTTTTAAACTTTTACGGAACCTGGAAATATAACGATTGTATTTGCCAGATATCACGACTGAATATAATATTACAGGCAATTTCATTTTAATGAAAACTAAAATTAAATATAAACGAGGTTTGGGTTAGTTTGTCCGGGCTGGGGGTACAAAGGAAAGGATAGATTCGCTTCCTCGTCCGTGCTTTATTTTTTTTTAAGGAGTTATTCTACTGTAAAACGCGTGCCTTTTGGTCGTTTTCAGTCATTTCTTGGCAAAGAATTATATAATCTCTTTTGTCGACATTTCTCATGCATGTTTATTGATATTTAATAATTGGCCATTCTGTATTTTCTAGAACATAGTTAAAGAAAATATCGTCGGATGTTTGACTATGCATTTGAAATGAAAAATAATAAGGAATTCTTAATTAGAATATGTTTAGTTATAGCAGGTACTAACACGAAAGGGAAAAGTCTGTAATTATAAAAATGGTCTAGTATTAAGTCTGAACGTTAAGTCTTCGCTATCTACGGTGTCACTACGATCAGTTACTTTCTTCTTTCTTCTTTAACTATTGTCAATGGAATGTAAGAAACAAGGTTCTCGTGAATTAATCGATATTCTACTGTATTATAATTTACTGGCACAAACACCGAAGTAGCTCGCGAGGTAATCGAGAAACTTTTCCAACATGTTCAGCAAGTCATTCTAAACCGAAACCTGTTAAACACCGTGACTCACGACAGTATTCGAATTCTTGCAGTCAAAAACGTTAATCAGTATGTTTTGTAACTTGAAGTTTTTAAAGTCAGGTTGCAAGAAAATCCAATCTATTCTAAATATGAGATATAGGTGGAGAAGCCACAAAAGTATTTTAATTCCAATATAAATAATCATTATATTTTTTCTTTTCCATTTGTTCGAATTAAATTTGATGTGTCTGTAATTATTTCGTTTAAATATTCTTCTGAATTTATATTTAAATTATTTAATGTTCTTCCTATTTCTCTATTTTTTCTTTTGTTTGCTCTAGTACCAATTTAACTTATCATCCAGTCACAAATAACATATTTTATCACTTAAAGCAAACAGCAGACTAGTGTCTCGTTAATTCTGAATTTTTCTATATATTTCGGAATGCATGATTTTTTCAAAATTGTTATCTACGATTGTGTCACGGTTCCGAGCGCGGGTGCTTGATACTTTTGAATTTTAAATACCACAATTTCCTCTACTGTGGATATTAATTTCTTTGGCCGGTCTGCTGTTGACAGTACCATCGAGTTTTGATATTTTAATGGCATAATGTACTGTATACTTACTTTTGTTTAATAAGTTTGTATTGTGTACTAACTAGAAATCTCTCCACCTGTAACACAAATTATTAACGTCACGTTATGGCTTGCTTTTTTAAAAATTTGTCCGTATCTTTAAAAATAAGGGAGATATTCAAGGTGATTAATGTTATTGTCTGACCCCGTATATAATAGGTAACAAAATGTGTGGTCTATGTAAAATTTTTCATGGTGGCTCATTATCGTCTCGTTCTTTAATCACTGTCTGGTTAATTTACATTTTTCTGGTTTGCGTTGTTCAGGAAGCTTGGCATTATGAAATTACCCCAGCTGGAGCACGTATCACGAAATTATCCTGGTAAATCGAGCAGTGACAGTAATTATGTCACCGTCAGGCCACGTCTATCTAAATTATCTGGTTACATTTCCAAATTTTCGTCCGGTTTAATAGCGCTGCTTAAATTTCTCTGGGAAATTCACATTGAACGCGGTCTTCTCTTTCATACCCCCGAGCAAATCGATTCTCGCCGTGCCAATTAATTCGCAGCTCGATCTGACGGTTTTACGGAAATCAAATTAAAATTACAATGAGAAATGTAAAATCTTCGCTAGCGTAGACGCGTTTAACAGTGAATCTTGCCAAATAGGTGAAAATATTGCTTGCATTAACACTGATTAATTTCATTATTAGTAAGAAACTGAATTTTGTATAGAAAAAAAGACACGATTCCCAAGATAATACTCGCTGAACGTTATCGTATCGTCAAGTAATGAATTTATCATTATCATATTCATAACAAAAATTAATTAAATTATAGGAAATATCTCTTTTAGTTTTATTCGTTCTGTTTCACGATATGAAGTTTAATTAAATCTGAAATTGCCGTACAATGACAGAGAAGATCAGAAGTACGCTAAAAAGACATAGCTTCCTTTTATAGGAATACTTACGAGCTTCTATTATTTGCATTTTGACGATCCTTGCAGACGTTTGAAAAAGATTTCATCCAAGTGTTTACATTAATTCGAGGGGATGTTTGAATGCAGTAAATAAAGATACAGAGTCATTCGTGTTCATTGATTGCTTATTTTACTTCATTAGTAAGAAAATACAGAGCGATGTCCTCAGTATAATCTTTTACGCAATATTTCTACTGAAAGTTTCAATTAACCAACATCTGTGTCTTTCGAGATTTTATAATTTAAAAATAACAACGTACTTTCGACAGAAAAAATTGCTAAGCTGCTTATGATAAAAAAAAGTGGGATTATAACTTCGGACAGTCGTACAATTTTTAATGCTTAATTGAAAACTGAAATTCATTTCTCCGTATATGCGTTTCGCGTATACTTTCCGCGGTAATTTTAGTGTCTGTTTCCGGCAAGGATGTGAAATATATCATTTAAATATTTTTATTACGATCTCTCCTGACGCGCCACGGTGTTCAATATTCGTACCAGACTGTCGTGGATCTGACCTCAGCAAATTAGTTCAAATCCTTTGCGCGAAGCACCGGAACGTAACACCTATTACGATGACCAGTTTCACGAAAAGTGACGTCCTCGGAGGACTCGCGTTAGAAACGACCCATTCGTTCCTTACTCGAGGACCACCACACACAGTCTGCATCGTATTCTTAGACCACCGCAACGGTGTTATTCGATGCACTACGTCGTATGAAGTTTTCCAAACAGCTCTCCGGCAACGAGCTCGGCTTTCTCCTTCGGGTGACAGTCGAGGACGTGCTGGATGTTGCTGTGGCCAGCCACGAGACGGTAGAAATTTTGTGGTTCCTCGGTGCACTGGCCGGGTGAACTGCTCTTCTCCCGGTTTGTCCTTCGTTCAGAGATGTCCTGTGACCCCGTACCCGGCCTTTCGGGCTGTACGTCAGGCGACGCTCTCCTGTAATTATCCGCTGCCCGGTACTCCGTAATTTTCTTTAATCACAGAACCCCGCATTGTGCGCCCGGTGTGACAAGTCGAAAGGATTCTGCGAGCGTGCCGGCCAAACACGCTCCTCTGGACGTTACAGTATCCGTGGGCGTGCACACCCCATGGGGACGGGTATGGGTTCCGGTTCCAAGGACAAAGTGCACCGGGCATGAAGCGCACATGGAGAGACGGCCAGTGCAACCGGAAGAAGAGAAACAGAGGGAAACTGACGAAAGAGGGAAACCACCGGGCAGGGTCGATGGTAAAAAGTGAGACGAGCCGAGGGTGAAACGGGGGGAGGCGGGAGGCCGAGAACTTCACCAATGGTGCCGGCCTTTGCACCGCTGGACCGAATTAGAGCACTGAGACAGATGCGAATGTAAATGCGTCAATGTGCGAGCGCGTATGTGCCACGGTATGTGGTAAATGCATCAATTATACGTGTGAACGTGCATGTAGCCATGTGCTCGAGAAAGGAATTTCTTGCAAGGAAAGAAACGGTTACGCAATTAACGTAAACAGTAACGGGGCGAGGCTGGAATCTAATTCAACGAGCCTGATAATGTTCAATGATATTTACGAGCGATGGTAAATAATTTTTAGACGCGAACGTTGTGGTATTTTTTACGGGAGTTTATTTAAACTCTTTATTAAGTGTGTATTTTTAATATCGTGTACTTTGTACACCATATTTTGAGATCACTATGGGAAAGAACATCTGGTATTCTTGCTGAATTCTTTCAAATTTTTACTGCTAATTAACTTTCGAACTATATACTTTGTTCTTAGAGCACGATTTAATACAAATATTTCTAATTTCAAAAGTATGTAGAAAGTTTAAACTTGGGGCAGATGCTCAGTGATCAGACCATTTTGGAACACCGAAACTGGTCGTCATAAAAAATTTTACGATCACTGTTTGGTGGACAATGAAAGGTCTAGTTCGTAGAAACTTTTTTACTGACGGAAAAACGACCAACCTTGTTTGATGAACAGAGGGATAGTACTTCTTCTAAACTCAGTAACATAAACTTCGGGAGATAAATTTACGATCTGATTACAAACTGATTACCGCTTATTTAAACATTTTGCCAATATAATAATAATAATCATAATAAAGTCTCTGATTAAATTTTTTATTTAATATTTTAGTGACAATGCTTGATACAAACATTTCGGTAAATTTTGGTATTACTGTCATGACAGTAGGCTGTCACTGTCACTCACGTTGTAGTCTGTACATATTTAAGATAATTTAGCACGTTACATGTACAATGCTTACATTGTTATAGTTGAATTTGATTTTTAGCTAAGGGGGCAGTAATTAGGTCTATTATCCTGACAGCTTTTAGTCCGTTGACGGTAATTGGGTTGTCAGTAATAACTCCAAAACAAACCCCCGTGTTTTTGGATCTCATTAAAGAATAAAGTGACCAAAAAAAATTTATTACGCAGAAACTGAGAATACCGTTTTGAATGATCGATCATTCTACAATATTTGACGCGTCTGCGTACAGCTTGCTAGGAGAGAAAACTTAGAGGAAAGGATTATTTAACGAGAAGAATTTCCATTCTGGAAAGCGGTACGTTGATAACGTTTTCTAATTTGCTTTAAATCTATTCAGCTTTAAAGGAGTTCTTCTCGAGGACTCACGCAATTACAGTTCAAGGAATCTTCTTCGTGGCTGGCTAGAATCGTGCTCCATTAAGAACTTATTTCATTAGACGCGTATACCATGATTTTGATCACTAATTGCGGTTATTGCTAGTATATTCCAATGGTTATGGTAATTATATTTCCTTCATTCAAAATGGTGTTTCTCAAGATTAAAACACATGGTATTTCTTGTGAGACGTTCGTTCTAGGAACCACAGATATTAAACTTTCATTATTAAACTGTTAACGTTTACTTTAAGAATCGAACCGTGGTGACATTTTCGTTTTAAAATTTACTGATACTTCTCAGAGACGAGCATGAATTTTTCGCGCGAAACGCTCGCGGATGAAAATTCGACGCAATTACGAACAAAATTGCTTCCTACGCTGCCTCGAGTGGAACGCTTATTTCTTATAGGTTCTGTCGAGACACCGTGTATAGAATTATAATTGGCAAATGCAAATGGTTATATCGAATGGGAGCTTCTAGCTACTCTGACATTAATTCCATTTGCACGAAACACGAAGTGCATCGATGACATCTGCACACTACTGTTACGACGAGGCTGCTGTAGCAGCAACAGTTTCTGCAACCGGAACACCACGATTATCCGGGACATCTAACGTCAACCACTTTCTACTGACGTGGTTCCTGGGATAATGGAACGTGTGCGAAAATTTCGATTCCGGAACCACGGTCTTTGGAATACCACGAAGAGTATTCTTTAGCGTGGAAAACATTACGTTTCTGCATAGCTTTCGGGGTTGTGCTCGACAAGGAAGCACGAACAAATACTTCGTTGTTCAAATAACAATGAAACTTCGTAATAAATTAAACATTCTATACATCCGTATAAATGAAAAGACAAGTAATAGGGTCAAGATACAATTAAGGTATCGATTTGATTTTTCTGTAGATTCTATAAAGCCTTACTTTCCTATGTATTAATTCACTGAGTACCAAATTGTTGCTTTTCGTGGGCGCGGTTTGATAAGGAATATTTTTGAAATATCGCCACGAAGAATAATCCAGTTTTAAGTCCAGTGATCCCGTCGGCCAATTTATTAGTCCACCACGCCCAATTCATCGATTTGGGAACGTATCGTTTAGCTGCCTCCACGCTATTAATGCACAATGAGGCGGAGCACCATCGTGTTAGACGATATAATAGATTATGATAGTGTTTGAGATCTGAACGTGGGAATTTTGAACGGATCCTATGAACAAAGTAACTAAAATTGCTTCAAGAAACTATATTTTACTCCAATCACAAGTTTACTTTAAAGTAGATCTGGCATTATTTGTAATAGTTAATATGTTTAGCTTCAAAAATAAACGTAGAGTCTTTAAATGTACAGAGTAATACTACAATTTCAGAAGCTATCGGAAATAGAGTATTTGTTCTAATAAATATAAGTTAATAAACGTTCCATGTTTTTTTAAAGAATATTCAGCTGTGCTTAAGAGGTTAAATTTTAAATTAATAAACTTTTCAGTTAAACAAATATATGTGTATAACATAATATTATTTCTGTAACGAATGGTGCTCCAAACTTTTCCGTACAATAATTAAACCCCGGATGTTCATGCAATTGCATGTTATAAAACACATCGTAACTTTGGATTCAGATTAAAATTTGTTTCGCCAATTGGACGGTCTAAAAATGTATTTTACATTTTCATATTGTGAATATGGTTTGCATATTTCGGTCAGATGACATAAGCACGAAGGAAGTGAGAAATTAAAGTATACACGGAAGGTAAAAACGGATATTTTTGTACCCGAATAAAAAACAAATGCCTGTATAGACAGCAAAATATTAGTTAACCAAAATTGATGAAACTTTCGAATGAACGCACGTGCGAAGAACGATGCATCATCGCCGTGACATTGCAGCGCATCGCTGGCCAGAAATTGTAATGATATATGCGTGCGAATGTCAAGTTTACGTCTGCGAAAATGTGATTTGCGGAAATTAACACGCACCGTCAGGCGAAGCAAGAAAAAAAAGAACAAACATTGTCACGGAATCCACCGAATTTCGATAGAAATTTATACGATTACGATAAAGCGACGAAACGACGGTCTTTCTAATCGTGAAGTTGAGCGAAATTCAACAAACAGAATGGTTACGATAACCGAGTAATTACGGAAACTATTCACAATATGAAAGTAGAAGTTTCGTTAATGAAGTTCTGCCTCAGAGGTAATATTCTTTGTTCGCACGAAACCCTCTAGGATACTTGTTTCAAAATAAAAAAAAGTATAACTTACTTAAAACTGATTTTACGTCAAATTTTCAGTGAGGTCTATGTTTATTTTTTATGTAAAATAAATTGGTAGATAAATACTCTTTTCACTCTTGACATTTGCTTGATAAAATTGAGGGCGTTAACGTAACACGTGGACTTAGGTATTCCTGGGAACCATTAGTAAGTTTCTCTGGGACACAACTGGTAAATAAATTTATGAGATATGCCATAGAATCATTTTCGCGATTAAACAGCTATTCCTGCAACCTCCCTACGGAGTCTGCTTACAGGACGATTGCATTAGACTCGTATACGCTACATAATGAGGAAATTGCCTCAAATTAGCATACATCTTAACATGCATCCATAATTCCCCATGAATATCTTGAAAGAATATCGAGCTTTAATTTTTTACATACTTCACTAAACTTCACTATTTTATTACGCCAAATGTATTTAAGAAAAAGTATATCTATAAATTATTTAATGATACATAATTAATTTACAAACATAAACGAACGAATCGAAGAATAAATGTTCGATTACTACTATTGTTAGTTCATTAATATACAATATGTAATTTCGAATTCATACGTAAATAAATAATACGATTATTGTAATTTAAATTCAATTCGAAATCCTAAATTCGTTCATTTGTACAAACACGGAGTTCGCTTTATTCATGAATTGAATAAATTTCCAAAAGCTTGTCATGTTCGTTCAGAGGTATGCCTAATGGGTTTATCTTTCTTTTAAACGTATTCTCTGGGAAGAAACGTATAAGAACAACACGTGTGCGGTTTCTCGCAAATTTCATGACACACAGAGCTATCTCTGTCTCTTTTTCTCTCCCATCCTCTCTTCGCGAAGAGAAACTAATTAGCATCACTCAGGTGGGTCCAGGCCGGCCACACAAGGCTTAATCAAACCTCAAAGTATTCCGTGGCTGGAAGTTGTTCCACGGAGACGTCGTTTCTATCCGTAGGCAGACCCTAAACTCTTCTCCCTTTACATTTTCCCTTTTGCACGTAAAATCTAGTTATCCACGCCGTGAAAAATTCATCCAAGGTTGACTACTAAAGCACGCGTAACTACTGGCGGGGCGAGCGTAATCATGCTTGTGGGGAAAAAATAATATAATGTGGGAACATTGGGGGTATACGCGTCTACCATTACTTAAATTGCTCCCACGCGAAAAGAAAATACTACTGTTCCTAGCCCGGAGACTTTTAATTCTTCGCTTTTGCACTTCATTTAAAGTTTAACATCGTACTCTAGGCAGAATAAAGTTTTGTTTCCTTGTTTCTTTCGTATCTCTGTATTTCAAGAAAATGACGAGCAAAACTTTAAACGCTCTTTTCTCAAAATTATACTTCTTTAACTAGTTTTCAGAATATCACAAAATCTATTTGTTCGAATAAAAGTCGGTCTATGCCTTCGGCACACTCGTTGTTATAGCTCGTATTATTACTTTTTTGGTACTTTTCTGATCCCCGAAAATAATGAGAAACATTAAAAAATTGATAATTCAAGTGTTGCCATATTTTTCTTTATCGATTTCTTTGACGAATGCATGCGAGGAAACCCGATAAAAAAAGTTACGTAGGAAATTGATGGTATAATTTTGAAATGTAATCGTACGCTGGTCGCGTTGTCGCGACAATTACGGTCAAGGTTCCTTGTCGCATGCTGTATTATACATCATTGTTAAAACTAAGTCAGAGGTACGTTTGAAAGGGCAAGTGGGAATAAAGGATCCAAGATTGCGCGTGGAATGAAAACGAATTCCACAATGGCCAGGGAAGGGCGGGGGTGGAAAACGTACCGACACACTCGCACAATCACGGGTATGGCGGTAAAGGAGCTAGAAGGAAGCAACGGTACCGCGGGTTGCGTTTAATGAAAGAAGCGCGTTAATTAACAGTCGCTCCCGATCGCGATATAGACGCTCGACTATAAAGATAACAGTGTACGTCAGTGCAAGAGGGTGCTTCTCTCGTGGTTAAATGGGTGGTAGCTACGCAGGCTTGTTGTTCGAGTAGTCACGGTACTATATCCGACGACGAAGTCCTGCGACACCATCGGGCCTGGAATGTCGGTTGTTGTTGTTATCTCGAGCTGTTTCCTGGTAATTGTCTTCCCTCTTAGCGGTACGAGCCGCGGCGGCTTGTTATCTAGTGAATAATTCAATAAACTGCCGCGGAGTTTGTAAAGCGAAAATTTCACGGTTTAAGGGTGAAAAACAATACGCCGAGTTCCGTGACCGCGGACTCCCCAGATAGCTCTAGATCCCCCGTTTGACGCGAGTCTATCTTATCAGCCTTCCCTCGACCCTCTTTCGTCTTCGCGATTTCTTCCTGGTGCCTGTTCCTAGCCCTTGCATCTAAGATTTATCAACATCCGACGTTCCCGGGGCGAAGCGTAGCCTGAAATTAAGTTTGGATACGTCGGAGGCTGAAATTCTTCTGTGGAAAGAGCGCCCGCGTTACGGTCGTTGAATGTAGGTTAATTCTAATTACGGAGAGTCTCAGACAAATGAAAAACAGATCAATGTTTTAAAAACAGTGAAGTAATTAGGTTTGCGTGTGCTTCCGACACACATTAGACAATATCAGTTCTTAGAAGCAAGAGTATATTCTTTGAGGTTTCGAATTGTTCTTAGAAAACTGTGACGATCAAATTGGAAGTTCAAAAATTAACATAATGTATTGTTTCCTTTATTATGGTGCATCCTATATGTGCCAGTAATCATTAAATCATTTTTTAACAACAATAGATAAGGCTATTCTCAGCAATTTGTTTACCATTTCTTGTACAGTTTCCTGCTTGAAAAATTCATATAGAATTTTCTTTTTTTCGAATTAATTTGACCAGAAAGTATCTACAAGTATTTCTTCAAGATACAAAGTTGTTTACTGAAAGTATTGCTCGACTCGCGGTCGTGGATTCCTCGCAATACTTTGCGATACAAGGAGACTCAAATTGGAGATTAGTAAGACAAAATTAATAGGATGTAGCCTGACAGGAGAATACTGGGATCCACCTGGGTCCACGTCTGAATATATCCTCGGTAGCGACGACGCACGAACGAGAAAGTGATTTTTAAATAATTCCTACCGCGTCACTCCGAATGTGAATTATTAAGGGTGGCTCTACGAGGCACTGCTGCCAAAAGTATCGACCGGTCTGCGAGCTACCGATATAAAATCGAGTGTATCCTGAAAATAATTAATGACCGAACTTTTATAATTTTGCAGCCGCGAAAGACAAAAATAGAAAATCAGAAGGAGAGGGGCGAGTGCCTATTTTTGCGGACCCGAGTCATGTAATTAATCTTTCCGAGTCTCTGTTGATTTTCCGTCAGCCGTACCAAAATCGACACAGTAACGTGTAAACTATCGAAATATTCATGGAAGCATACATCTTTCGTTGTTTTAGAATTTCTGTTTTAATTATCGTCAAATGATTCAACGTTCTTAGAAATCTCTACTTTAACGAATCAGTTATCCATTGTTATCTCCATAACAGAACGTGTTGAATAATATTTGATACTCACTGGTTGCAAACTCGTATATATTTCCATACTCACTGTGTAGGAAGATAAAGTGTCAATCAATGAAAAATATTTAATATTTAACAGATTGTGTTTTATGCGTAAAAGTAAATTTCTCTTTAGTCTAGTGTAATAACATGATTTTGAATTAATCTGAGACGTGAATTAGTTTGATTCCATCCTAGCAATCGAAAAGTAATAAATACAAACTAATTTATGCATTCGAGCAGTATTGTTTGACACTCATCAGCAAACGCAATACAAAACCATAGCGTCGTTATTTATCCACCCTCTTCACCTGTCATACTCAACCTCCTCTTTGGCACATTTATGGAAGTATCGCTTCATTCGCCAGTCACGTGTTTTATTTCCTTCCATACCCCGCATTTTTTATCGTCCTATAAACCCGACGCCATCTGTAAGTGGATCGTTTATCGCAATCTGACACCTCTCGCTACGACTAGGTGTACATAGAATATGTCTGCACGTAAACGGCCCCTATGTACAACGAGCTGCGCGACCACCATAATGCTGTGTAGTATGCCAGCGCGGGAGATAACGCGGCATAACCCGAGTAACACATGCCGAGGGTTCGAGCTTCGATGTATGCGGGGGATCCTAACGTCCACCAGAGATCAGGATGCAATGCTGATTAACAGGAACCCTCGAAGGAGCCACCCTTGTTCGCCACTATTGTGTGCGCCCTGACGTAATATAGACTTTGTTTTTTCAAGATTTTAGCGAACTCCTCAAACTGACAAACACCTGTGTTTGCGTAACACCTAACATTTCACGCGCACCAAACGTCAAATTAATCTTGTCTGACTTATGCAGAAGGAACATAGATTCTGTTCGGAATATACAAATCGATCGAATTCAATTTAATAGAAGCAAAATAATTTTTAAAAATTCGTAAAACAATCTAAAAAGTTAACAAAGAAGATAACGAAACTAATGGTACAAACATGGACTGTGGGACGATAAAAATTAATTAAACGAAAACAACGACGTTGAAATCACTTCGTCACGGTGACAGATTTAAAACGAAGGATTTAATTTTTCTGATTAAGTGTATGCGATATACTTAAGAACGGCGTTAAACTTACGCAGGATAAAAAGTAACAATAAACAGATTATATGAGAGAAATTTCTTCTGAAAAATTTACTTTCTTGTTTTATTTTTCATTTAACGACTTTACTCACTTAATAAAAAAAAAAGAAAAAGTGAAATGTACGTAGAGAAAATACACCGAGGAAGGTACAAGGCGAGGTTCAGCGAATAAGGCTGTTTTACAACCTAACCCAATCTGTTTCTTTTTTAATCTTTCACCTTAACGAAGTATTCTTAACCTTCTTCTTCTCGTTTAATTACTTTTTATCATGTACAGTCAATGTTTGTACCATTAACTTCGTTACAATCTTTATCAATATTTCCGTTTTCGTAGAGAAATCGAATTATTCTCCTCGTTTTCGATCTTCAATATTTCCATTTCAATAAGAGTCAAGACGAAACTTCTATTGTTAGTGCCTGTGGTTTTTCCAAAGTTAATTTCTCTATACTTTATGCAATCCTTTACGATCGCGTTAAGCCAGACTATCCTAACAGTTACCAATGTACGAAAAATCGGGTTACAATACGCATCCCCGGAAAATGCAATACACAATGTTTCGAGCGAGGCATCGCGTTGTCGAACACGATACACGAAAAAAGTATCTACTCGATTTTTGTTACTCGATACATTTTTCAGCATGAAATAAGAGTGAAACAGGCGCGTGTGTACATAGTGATGCGTCAATCGCGAAATAATTAGGGAAGGTTCATTATGAGAAAAGCGCGCAACGAAACCGTATAATAACCAGATGCCTTTATAACGTTTCTGCGAACCACTCTGTTTATTATTTCAAAAAGGCATCCATCATTTTCCCGTTTAAGGCTACGGCGTGCTGAAAAAACGACTTCGACGTAAACCTGCTGTCCGTGCCAATTTTATAACGGTACCCGCGACGAATTCATTTTACTGCGCGATGTATTTTATCAGTACTGGTGCATGTTTGAAGTGCACAGCGGCTCGTGACAAAGTCCACGGTATATTCGTTTCAATTCCAGCCGCTGGTACGTTCAGTTAATTTTAAAAGCTGTAAAGGAGTGGCGCGAGCTGGAGCAATAAAGTCGGGTAGCATAGAAGTTGTTTGACAGGCAACAAGAATCAGGAAGAATTCACGGCACCATACAACGCACGGAGAGGTCCACGTGACGAGTAGCTGTCATAAATATACGCGCGTTTTACCTCGTCGCGCAATATTTCGAGTATATGGGCGTTCGAAGCTTAAATCATAACTTTGAATTTCTTTTATTTTAAAATTAATTGCACAGTTGTCGTTAATTGTTCCGTTATCTATGGTATGATCGAGCGAGGGTCGTTTTCAAAATTTCAAACCTGAACTGATTTTAATTACCTCACAAATAGAAATAAACGAGAATTATTATATAATTGATTATAAAGCTGCGCCAAAAGCTTTCAAGCGTGGTAGCTCTCAAAAGAACTAATTTTATTGTTAGATCTGAGAGTCTTAGCTTTCGGTTTATTGTGGAATCGAGATTTCCAGTCGCTAATGATATGGTTTTCTTCCGTTGCTTTGTGTCTTGCGAAGGAGTAGCTGTAATTGGAGCGGACTAGACCGCAAAGAACAATATTTGTCCTGTAGGAGTATGAAATCCACATTTTCGACAGCACGTTCAGTTAGATGCGACGAAGGGTGAATAGTCTACCATTTAGCATTCTAGAACCGTGCATTATGTAATTATTTGAAGGACCTGGTCGACGGTAACAATTTACACACGTCACATAATTGCAGTTTCATCCTAGATTTAGTGTATTTATTATGTTTAATTTAGAAATTGTTCATTAACTTCGTTTCTCTGTGATCGATGTTCATATATGTACCATATTACTCGCGATGTCTCCGGATTACTCTGTGTTTTCTTCCTGTTTCCGTGTTTTTCGCTCTGTTTTTATTCTCTGTTTGTCCTCTTTATTTCGTTTTGCAATTCCTTTCTCTTGGATGACTTATTTCCCGTTCTTCTTTTTCATATGCATCCGCAGCAATCGTTTCGTTTTCTTTCCCGCGTGAAACGCTGTGAATTCATTTTTTGCCTAGTTGCAATTTCTTCCTTTTCCCGTTTGTCGCTTTCATTTTTTCGCCTCGGACGGATATCGTCGCTTCGTGGCTAAAAATAACAAATTGTTGGAAAATGATGGAAATTTTTCATTTTGTTGAGTGTGTCGTTCGATAACGCTTTGTAAGTCAGTTCGGCACCGTGGAGTGCTCGCGGAAGCGACGTGGAATACGTTTTCTCTACCAGAAATTAAGAGAGGAAACTGTTGCATCGGGGTCGAAATTAATTAAATAATCTCTTTCGAAACTCGATGAAATAACAAGGTTACAAAACATTCGATCGTCCAATCAGCAGCACAACGTTTCTGTATTTATTTCAATGAACAGAATCGCCAAATACGCGTATCAAACTTCGTTCGAGTGCTCGGGATCATCTTCTCTCGCCTCTCTCGTTTCATTTCCCGCAAGAACAACTAACCGTCGCGACATATTTTTATCGAGCTCTTGGCGGAAACGAGCGGGGTTTCCTCCCCCCCCCCCCATGTCATCGAGTATCTGTATTAAAATTACCCTATCGTAGACAAAACAACAGCGCAATATTCCTGTCTCAATCTCCCGCGAGCGGCGGAGGGGAAACGTTAAAATCCACTTGAGGAAGCTTTGCTGAACAGACCGCGTTTATTATTTCGAGAAAGGCGCGATAATATTCCGCGCGAAATTTCCAGTACGCTGTAGCGGGAAGTGCCGGCCTCGCGGCGTAAACCGGGGCCCGACCAACGGGTACGATTGTAAACTGCACATCTTCCGTTGCGAAACGCTCGAAAGTGCATCCCCGCGGCGCGTATATTGCAAGTAATGCCGAGTAAATACGGGACGATATTAAAACTGGTGCGAATTCCCGCTGAAAAGGACGCGCATCCTAGCCGGAGAGGATCTTCTGTCGAAACGTGCGCATCCTGATGAGAAGTCAAAACAAATATTTGCCACGTACTGGCCAATCTCTCCTATTTGCATGTGCCGGGGCCTGTGCGCAAGCAAAGATATATTGGTTTGCCTACTGAAGTATTCGATCGTCCGTCAGCCAGTATAAATCTCATTCATAATAATGACGGTTTCAACGGATTCTTCCTCCTTCCGCTAACGTCCTTATTCCGTTTTCTCCCGTCACTTACCCTCTTTCAACAGTCGAACGCAGTTCTTGCTGTTCTATTTGTTTTTTCCACCTGCATACACATTTCTGGGGACTGGATGTGCAGTCCTGTCTATCGATGGGATCCATTACCTTGCTAGTACGATTAATTTTCACTGGCTAGATTCGAACAATTCATAAGCTTTTGGAAGAACGAAAGGAATATTTTAAGGTAGACTCGAGCCCTCGATTAAAAATTTTAATAGGAGATTCTAGAAGCCAAAATAAGACGAAAATCAGGAATACCAATTTGTTGATTGAGGCTTCGTTCAAAAGTTATTAACGTTTAAAATTCCGCCTATAATAGAAGGTGGACAAATTTTTTGGCGAAATTGAAAAATTTCGAATCATTCTAGAAAAATTATTTTTAGTTGCAGGGGTCAATTACAATCATTTTTGGTCATTACACATACCCTCGAAATCCTATTCAATTTCGAGAAAAAAATTCCTTACCGAAAATGTAATGTCTGACCATATATTGATATGTTCTCCTGAAATTTCTTGGCGAAAAAAAATTTTTTCAAATCGTTCTAAAAAAATTATTGTTATCTAGGGGGGTCAATTACAATCATTTTTGGTCATTACACATACCCCCGAAATCCTACTCACTTTTGAGAAAAAAATTCGAGTAGATGGAGAAATTTCTTGGCGAAAAAAAATTTTTTCAAATCGTTCTAAAAAAATTATTGTTATTTAGGGGGATCAATTACAATCATTTTTGGTCATTACACATACCCCCGAAATCCTACCCACTTTTGAGAAAAAAATTCGAGTAGGTGGAGAAATTCTTCGACGAAAAAAAATTTTTTCAAATCGTTCTAAAAAAATTATTGTTATCTAGGGGGATCAATCACAATCATTTTTGGTCATTACACATACCCCCGAAATTGTACGCACTTTCGAGAAAAAAATTCTTTACTGCTGTTCGTAGATTGTCGTTCTACAGTCGGAACTTTAAACGGTAATAACTTTTTAACGAAACCTCAATCAGCAAATTAGTATTCTTGATTTTTCGTTTCTAATTGTTGCAACGTGAATGCCGAATTATTCATTGACACGTGTTATCGCCGCGAACCTGTATCGAGAATGTGAAGTATGTCTTGTTACTGAAACATGTTTCATTGGGGAGAAATATCGCGTAACTTAGGATTACTTTCGTCGGCATGCAAACGGACGAGAAATCGTCTTATCGTCGAGCGGCGGCTCACTTTTGCTCGCGGGAAACACGTTGAATTCAGCCGCGCGAACAAATTCACGACACTTTGTCATTGCAGCAAATTTTTATCTTACAAAGCCCACTGCGAGGGGCATTTATTATTTTAAAATACATGATATATTTGACACATATTGGTTCAGTTATTTATTACGGAGACAGATAATAAGTTGCAGTGCACTGACTTTTGCATTGGCCTTTATTCTCTTCGTAAAATTGACATTAAAAATTAAGAAAGTATTATTTTAACTATCGTTGCTTTTAAAAATTCAAAGGAAAGCAGAAGCATGTTCCTCCATACTTTCTGTATAAAATGAGGTTATTTCTATGGCGGACATATTTTAATTAACATCGTAATGAACTGTTAAAAGGCCATTTCAAGTAACCAAACCGCGGGTCCAGCTGCTACGGTCAGCATACCACACTGCTCTCACGTTATATTGTTTCAATGAAGTCTACAATTGAAATCGGCAGATCACATAGTCGTTTCAATAGTATCATTTGCACCTCTGAAAGAGTTTTACTGAACATCTCTAAACCATTTGAAATAAATTTTATTTACAAAATGATGAATTTGCAATCTACGATTTATGTCTTGTCTTATCAAAACTATAATATGTACATATTAATAGAAAAGTAGAAATATTATTAGGTTCGAATGAATTTTGAAACGAATTTATATAATTCAATATAATTCAGAACTGTTGTATAATGTTTTTCAAAATTTTAATAGTCGCGATTGAAATATTTTTTATCTCTAAATTCTTGATTCCCTAATCGTGAAGTTACTACTTTATTCCTCTCTTTAGTTCCCCAATCTCGACTGAGTTCGTAGCTCATCACAATCCTGCCACATTTCTTTCGCATCTAAAATGCCAGGTGCAAACCATTCAATCACGCACCTCTCTCGAAATCAATCACCAGCCTCAAATAGTCACTCGATCGCTTCTGCCATAAACACTTGCCTCGCACACCTCTACATTCTGTTCCATTTGCAGTTTGCAATCTCTAACTTCGGGACAAAATTTTATAGATATCAAATGTTAGATAACTTCTGAAACAATTACTTTCAAATAAACATCGGTGCATTTGATAATTGAATATTAAATATAGTAGATATTTGATAATCAAGTATTATCGAATATTAAATTACAACAATAGCTTGCCAAGAAAATATTAGTGACTATTTTAAATGGACTACGGTTCCGAGTTCTATTGTTTTTAAAACCCCTGTGTAGTATTTGAGTTTTAGTCGGATATCGCGCGAAATCATATTTTTCGATCTTGACGATTCTTCATTGATGGATATTAATATTTATGCCCTTTATTTCTCGTGTGCTTAATGGACCAATCAAACAAGCGTGATAGGCGAGGTACTGGTTGTGCATCAAGGAACGTACGCTGGTGGTCGTGAAATACGAAAAAAGAAGGTCGGGATGCAATTTGCTCTGTCGTTCGTGACAGCCAATCGAACGACATTTGTCACGTCGTTGAACAAATGCAGCATAGTTGAAGTAAATCTGAAGATTGATCGAATTCCAGCAACTAAACTTAATTAGCTACGTATCACCGCGTCTATCGCAGAGAAAAGTGAAAAACCGTCAATCAACAGGTACTTTCGCTTTTGCTATTGATGAGGACCGGTTTGTTTCATCGATCCAATTTATATCCCTTAAACCGATGTAAATTTCAACCGATTTTTCTGGCTACTCTCTCATAAAGTAAACTGCAGTACACTTCGAAATTACATATTTTAAAATATTTCAGTAATCTTTTACAAAAGTTTCTACGTATTCAAAATGTGCAAAAATCGCGCCAAATCTGAATGATCCTAGTAATTCGTGACAGTACGGGAAAACAATTTGTCATTCAATGGTTAATGGTCTCTTTAAATATTAATTATTTTACACTATTAATAGATGAATATGATGTAAGATATTTCTTGATTTTAATTTGTTCCGGGGATGTAAATTAATAATAACGTGTAAAGTCAATTCCCTTTCAAATTATCGTCAGGATATCTTCGAAATGGGTGTAAGGTCTTGACGGGTTAATCAAAGTTGGAACATAAGTCATGTACGTGTCACGCTCCTAACATTTGAATAAACTGATTCTACATTTAACGGAATTAATGAACACAATTTTAGCTTTGAATTTTCTATCTAACTGGGTGTAATTATTATCGTGTAATAGAAAATCCAATATAATTTTTCTCGCAGTTAAAAGATATCAATTTCATTTAAGTAGTCTGTTCTTATTTTTACATAATACATTCTTCATTTTCAAAAACAAATTGTTTCCACTGCTTGCACACTCTTCGTTAGCGAGGGAACGATTATTTTTCACAACAAATAGAATTCTTCGATCGCTCTTGTCCAATTGCAAACCACAATTAATTTTTTCAAAACTGATAAAAATATGCTGAAGATATTTAGAATGTTAAATAGATAAAAATAAAAAATTAAATGTTTAAGGGGACTTTGATCAATTTCTTTAAAAATTGATAAGTGGTTATTATGACACGAAACAAAGTATATCTTGAAAAGAGGTTACATCGTGTTTTTACCCAAAAACAACGATCGAGCTCGTACGAATCCACGTCTCATCGAAGTAGAACCTACGTCTCCGACAATTATCGAATTCCCTCGAATCACGGTAGTCCCTGACGGTTTAATCATACTCGGAGAACAAGAGAAGGATGTCTGTACGTGTCGTTCAAGGGGGTACTGCGTTCGTATGAGTAACATGGGAAACTGCACGGACATCGTGATGCAATTTACCGCGTCAACCATGGCGGTTCGTCTCGTCGTCGACCGTTCGAACGCACCGTAAAGAAAAGGGTATAAAATACCGAGCGATAAGAGAAGGTGGATCATGGTTTCGATGTAACTTACGTGTGCTTTCACGACCAAATAAATAAAGTCCGGTTCGCATTACTTTACGACCGCGAAAATACGTGATCCATTCCGTCGTTAACGCGGCTCTAGACTTTCCTTATAGGGAGTTCTAGATCTAATCTCGGGGCATGATCTAGGTTAGCAAAAAACCATCTTCAGGTGCCTGAAGTTGTAGCGTTTAATTATAATCATGTTTCACGCTCGCGATAACATTGTTGACACGAATGCATACCGCGAAATAAGAATAAAGTCTGTCATAGTACGCTTTATACGGTACTTTTTTTAAAAAAATAGTGTTTAAAGCTGCATGAAAGATTGCAAAGTAGTCATTCTTTATTGTTGCCGTTCGCGTAAGCAGGTTAGCTAGGAAAACTTGAAATTTCTCTGTGCAAAAATACATAATGTAAAAACAGCTTGCAAGTATTTTATTTGAACCACATGGTGCACGATAAATTACAGTATTTAACGTTGTTTTTAAATATCGTTTACTTTCCCGACGTTTTCGCAAAATTGAACTATCCTTCACAGATATGAAGTTGATGTAAGCAGTTTAATAAGGTTATCCTTAATATGAACCTACGCGCCTCGTCGGAACTCATTTTCCAGACTATATATCAAGCACATCGCCAAAAATTAATCCTACATGAATATTCGAAAAGTCTTTGTAATAAGTTGTCAAGTAAAAATACTTCCAACAATACTTGATCGTAGAAAATTGTTTTGTTCGGTGTATAATAAATGTCAATGTATTCCTGGGGCAATTTTATCGAAGAGAAATTGTTTAGACTCGTCAGTATTGCTAAATAAGTGGATACATCGATCTGTACCAAGACTCTTCTTTCTCAAACGGAGGCTAAATCATCTAAAAGCAATCTGTAATGAGAATAAAGGAAACGTTCCAGCCGCGACACGCGGTTGTACGTGTTGTACAGGCGTTCTGTGTCCCGTAAACTTCGAAAGGCCACTCACTGCAGCGAGAAAGCTATAACTGTATTTAATGAACAATTAAAACTATCGTACACTGATGTAGCAAAGCGTGATGCTTTCGCCAAGCAACAGAAGCCCGTTGCTTTCAGATTGTAACAAACTGAAAGCCCGTTGCTCGCGTATAATGAATTCCTTGTGTTAGATCCTCTTGCTTTCCTGTCACTAGAGACACATTTACAACTACTTAACTTCTCCCGACTCACGCGAAGTCTCGCGGATTTCTAGTTGACAAAAGCGCGTTATTCTTTGAGTTATCATAGGTGAAAACCCAAATGTTTCCTGGTTGTGTCGTGTGTCAGACGGTTTCGACGATTAATCTATCTGTTTTAAAGAATACACCTTTATATCGTTAATACGAAATAGTAAGTTACTTCGAATTTTATTTATTTTATTTATTACTTCAAAGAAATTATCGCGAGACGAAAAGTAAATGTTCTGGGGGAAAAAGCAACGAAATGAAATATTCTCTTTCATATTTTTTCTACCTTTTTTTATTTTTAGTTAATAGATGTAACGTAAGCACACCGGAAGGTACGTCAAATGGTACTGTCGGCTCGGCATATCTTATTAGAAACAAATATTCATGTCACATACCTGGCGCCGGCTGGTGCCAAGTGTTTGACTGGTACCCTACGGTGCACGTGCGTGAGAGACCCGGAATATCCTTCGTCTGTGTTTCACAGAAGTTTAAAATAATATTGAACGAATTTTTCCTTCCGCCTCGTGCACCGCCTCGTAGCTATCCGTTCCATGCGTAATCCGCAAGTGCACGGTTCTTCTCGCAAATTCACCGACGACCGTATTTACCGGACGTTCATTCAATTCACGAATTTTTAAACGTTAAACTGTGAATATTTTCCCCTGTATTTCTTCTCGCTGGATCTACACCTCCACGTACGGTATAAAATTCCGTTTTAATTGCGCGATTTCTTTTTCTTCACTTCCGAGTTGTACTTTTAATATATTTCCACGAGGTAATCGAGTGTCTACTTCCGGACAGATATTTGATCCGCAAGTAACATATTCATCTTACATTTTATCGTGCATTAATACCGATTTTTCTAGAAAAAAAGTCGAGGAATTTAGGAATATAAAAAATTTTTTAATTTGATATCATTGTACAAAATTGTTACTGATACTTGGCTCTAAAATTCGTCTGCAATCAATAAATTCCTTCATTTTAAGTTGATTAAAGTTGCAGAGATATACTGCCATGAGATTAATTTCATTTCATGTAGAAGTTTTACTTTTCTGGGAATGTTTGTAGAATCCGTGGAGGTTTTACCCTCCGTAAAGGAACATCCGCGAAATTCCGTTCACCTCCAAAGATTCGGGGTGTTTTCTTGCTTTGCTTTAGAAGCACGTATTTGACATGTGTATCCAATATCAAATTGCTGAACAATATCGGCCTATCAATACGCGGATCCCAGGTGGAATGCAAAGTAGAGAAAACGTATGAGAGTTTATGGTTAAAACCGAATGGAAATAATTCTTAAAATTGTCTTTTGCCATTTCAATGAAAAATATGAGAGAGAAAAGGTGAGAACAATTGTGCAAATGAAATACAAACATACGGAACGAATTTCGTTTGAACTGAAGAAATGCATTTCAACAGTTGCTTTTAATTGTTTAAGAAAAAGCAATGTTTAAATTTATTTCTATGGATGTCTCTAACAGATTAAATATAATTGAAGCGGTACTTACCTCTTTTCTCTTAGCTGGCGAAAGTTAACATAGAATTCTAATAAAATTTCATATTCGTTTTAAAGAAACGAACGACTTCGTTCAGTTTTTCTTTACAAACTTCAAGTTAGTATGCTATAGAGATTCCTTAAGAATTTTCTGAATGAGAAAGAAAAACAACGAGACAGAGCACTTGTTTTTATAGAAATTGAGATTAAGTCTGTTAACGCAAATTTGAAAGGTTCTGTGATGCATCAATACCATCACGTTGCTATTTTTCATTAAAAAGTTGTTCAAGCCACAGTATCACCCAGAAATTCAAATTAATCAATATGTCGATGCCATTTTCATATAGGGATTCCATTTTAATAAATATTAATGCAGAAATTTGTCCCGTGTTCCCTGAATATAATACGAAAATTTAATCCCAGTATCTCGCGCGAAATTCGATCACAAAAATTTAAGTTTGTAATTTCTTTTCGGTGTTTCTAGTGAATTCTAGTGAAATAAATAACAACTACAGAAGCAGGTGAACTAAGCGAAGAAGACGATAGACGAGAAATAATGTTTATCGTACAGCTTCATATGCCACACGAAGCTCTATCTTTATTTCGTCGTGATACTGACTACAATATGTTCACAAATATTTACAGGATTCCGTTTACGCCGTCTCGTCTTTATACAATTTCGCGTTTATCGATGATTTTCGTTGACTTCGCGTATCGAAGTCATCTATCATGATACGGGCAGGTGTATACAATTATCGTACACCTAATATACACACATTGCACCGCCAGAACGAACGGTTACAAAGAAAACCATGCAGCGTTTCATTTATAGAACAAATTATTTATCTCGCATCCCTCATTCGCTGACAACAAAACAACGATTTTCGCTCGTAGAAACGCTTCATTTATTTTCGAAGCGATTGAACAGAAACGAAACAGTGACATTAAATATAACATTTGTCAAGACGCAAATTACTCGACGTTCTCGTGTAAAATTCTTTATCAAGGAAACGGTATAATGATTCGTTGAGCACCCATAAAATGTTCCTCAACATTTCTCAACTCACTTTATGAACAATTCTAACAATATAAAAATCGATATTTTAAAAATCCAAACGATGATCCCAGCAGATACATCCACACGAATAATACTTATAAACAAAATTTTTATTTATACATTTTAAACGATTATCTGAATTCGATCAATTCTCTACAGAAACTTTGTGTGCAATGCCTGCAATGGGCCATCGTTCGGTTAACACAATGGTAAATTTAGAATGTGACTTAGTATAACAAAAAAGTGTTCCAACAAAATCTGAGCAAAATGCTAAGGCAACATTTAAGCGCTCTACTTCGGGAAAAAGTATCCACAGTATTTAATCGACAAAGAAAAAGTTTTCTTTACATTACGAATAAACACTAAAGACACCTGCATATCGAAGAGTTACATTAATTTCGTTTCTTAGATATGTTCGTTCACTGTACCATAACATTCATTGAATACAGAAATGTTCATATAAGGAAGCCGTGGAGTCATTTACATCGCATGTATCTTGTCAAAGTTCTCCCTTTTTTTTTACTAATAAGTCCAGAACGGCAAAAGGTGAGAAATGAGCAGCGCTGACCAACGAGACTTGTCGTACAAGCTACTGTACAATTCTATCGCAAGTTCGAGTCTTTGGAAAAGAAAATTCGCGCTGTGGTCTCGCGAAAAAATTAGTGGAAAATTTTTGATAGGTGACAGGAACCGGTCTAACGAAACTAACTGTACAATCTTTTCGCCCGGAATCTCTATGGCACGTCGAGATATTAATGCGCCAAACGAACGGTTCGAAAATGAATAAAATCCATTGCGATAATGTGCAACGACACTTCTAATTAGAACCTACTGTGCAATTATCTTTTTATTTCCTTTCGTTTGGTTAGAAATCAGTTCTTTCGTATTGTCTGTTGTTTCAATCGGAGAAGCGTTTGGAAGCATAATTGTGACGGTGATCGTTGGATCGATCTTGACGTAAAGTTCAGTAGAAGGCGATTCAGAGACGTCAGGCTCGTGTATTCGTATATCCCATAGATCAGATTTGAGTAAATTTTATTCATGAACAACGAATACGAATTTTAGATTTATTCGTAAACTACCTTCTCAATGGATTCTAATTTATTAATGAATTTACGAATGATTCTTGAACGGAAGTTCGTTTATTAATGAACCTAAAATTTCTGTTCTTTATTTGTGAATAAAATTTGCTAGATTCTGTTGCAAATTTCCTTGGGAATCCATGCATCGTAGGAAAGTTTTCGAGCAGTATGTTAGTCGAATAAAAGAGAAATGAACATTGAAATCCAAGAGATTGAAATTGAAAATAGCAATGATGACAGTAGGAGCTTTACTTTCAGTTTGCTTTCCCTTTCAAAAAATTGTAATAATAACAGTGAAAGTAGAAACAGTTTTAATAGAGTATAATAATTTTAAGCAACGATACTAAAATTTTATATTAATAGGAACAAGAGTGATACATGAATGGAACAAGAATTAAAAGTGTTAATAACGTTTATGGTAAAGTATTTAACATTTACGCCATGAACAGTAATATCAGTATAAGGAATAGTTTCAACAGTAACTCAACATGTTGTAGATACTACATTCTTCGACGTTCAATGCATTACATTAATTATCTTCCATGTAACACATACTTTGTTGCTAGTTGTATAAAAATTGTGGAACAACGATTCGTGTAAATTATAATATAATGTATAAAAATCAGTTTATTGTGTTAACTGTATAGTAAAAGATGCATCCGCGTATGCAATGTAATTATTTTATCGATGACTCTTTGCCTTACAGAATTACGCGTAATTTGTTATAGTTATGTCAAATTCACATATTAGTATTGTCTCTGTTTTCGCACGAAGATCTGAAAGTAGAGACAGAACGTGAATAGTCAGACATGAAAATCAACCACAACAGGGTTACCATTGATATCCTGTAAGTCGAGAGTCACGTTACGTCCAATCTTTCTTTACAAATATCTAACTAGATAAAAATAATAATCCTCTACGTTCCTAGTTATGAAGAGAGATATGTTTAGGTAGATATAGAAAGTGGTAGTCGAATTTCCAAAAGTAGCATTCGAGTTCGTTTCCGAAGTGTATTGCTACATTTGATTCTTCACCGTGTATTCAAATCGTACATGACACAGGGGAAATTAAAAATATCGTGCTCGTTGGAAAGAAAATTCGTACGAAATTATTGTCCGGGAAAGAATCGAGTATTAATTCCTTGCGGCAGAATATATCCGATAATGCATTCGCTTCACAGCTTTGAAAATCATTTGTTACAAAGTCAAGCGAGAAGAGAAAATTACACAGAAAATGACAGAGGTACAGATTGCATTATAAAGTACTTTGCAACTCAATCTCAAAGTAAGTTGTTATAGAAGTTGTTTAAGTAAATAATTAGCCTTGTGCAAGGACATCGCGATTAAGGTTTTACTCTGCGATATAGTCTTCAATTATGACGTTTAATTATAGTAGAAGACTTTTGCAACTTAATACTATAATTCATCCGACATCTCTTAATTGCAATAGTCATCTGGCATCCTATCGTGCTTCAAACAAATTTTAACGTCGCGTTGGATATATTTCGAAAACATTATCGATATTTTCCGGTAATTTTTTTAAACTTACCGTGCTGCAATTGGTCATTTTCTATCGTTTCTCAGACGTGTCAGAGTGAAACGCGACTCGTTTCGAAAACTACCGTCTAGTTCCGCGAACAGAAACGATTCCAACGACGAAGCTCGCGGCCGGTGGCTGACGACGACGACTCTTAGCGAACCGTGAAATCCTCTTCACGAGGTGCAGCACGGCCAGGTTCGATGGGCCATATTTCACACGGCCATTACGCCACCGCGGGGGTAATAATACCGCACAATTACCGTGGATCTCAAGTTCTCGAAAGAAAAGAAATAAAATCAGCATAAAGCGAGCTACCAAATGGCGCCGGCAGACCTTTAATGAAAGTACCAGTGCCGGGTAAGAAGGTAAGACAAGGGGGATAGCGGCTGGAAAACGGGGAAGAAAGAGGGGCTTGGCCCTTAAATTAATTCGCGATGAATTACGTCCGTGCCAGATGTTCGGGCAGTTGTGTTTATTTATGAAGGAACTAAGATCTTCTTCGCGTAGTCCTTAAAGCCGGATTCGCTCATATACTTTCTAACGATGACCGAATACTTTCTCCCTCTTTATTCGACGCAGCCTGCCTTGACAGCCAGACTAATAATAAACCCCTAGGATGAATTATAAAGGATTGCAATGACACTTCACAAACATGTTACTAGGTTTACCAGTAAACTCGTTCGTAGTTTAAAAATGTGTTCGTTTCCAGGCAGATTGCAGTTGAGTCTCTACTTTATTAGTCGGACAGAACACGCCCTTGTAGAGAACTCTTCTTGAGATTCATTTCATACGTTTCTTAAAATATTAAAATAGAGAATAAAATAAAAAAATTGTAAGAGAAGAATCCTGAGATTTAACGTCCATTGCTAGTATTGATTTGACTTGAACAAATCTGTCAAATGTTTGGAACCTTGAGAAATTCTACTTGTATTTAGATAGAAAGTGGCCAGAGCCCTTCCTACAGATGTAAACGGTTATAAATAAGACAAGTTATGAAACAACCTGTGTCAAAGTCAAAAACCTTAGTTAACAACGCGTCGAAGATAAAGTTTGCCCCTTAAACTTTTTACACTTCTCACTTTTCAGTGCAACATAAATAATAATTCATGCGTCGCTACGGTTCTTGGTAGTCATATCGCTCATAAAACAAAAGACGTTACACTAATTTTCGGGGAAGCCATTCGCGTTGGGTGTGCATCGTATAGTACGGCATCAGCTGGTATTATGATACCACGAAAACCGGAAAGAGTAGGAGAGGATGCCTAACATCTGAAAGTTAGTTTGAACGTGTTTGAGTTAAACGTTAAATTCACGAATAAACACTGAAATTTGGTACTTTCGTTCTCAGTCGCTTATATCTTATTAGAAGCTGAAAGAAACGTTTCATCGAAATCAGACATTGTCGCTTATCCTTTGTTAGATAAACAAATAATGTGAAACATCGTCCGACGGTTTAATAAATAAAAGATAGAAACGTATATCGATTCAGTAAACAGAATCTAAAGTTGCAAACTTAAGGTCTGAGTTTGCAACATTTTTCCAAAGTTGTAGAATTTTTTTATTTACCACAAGTCATGGACGATTTGAACTTGCTGCTCCAGAATTCCTTTAGGTTGCCTCCGTTCCTCCCGCTTAATCAATATTTAAGAAGAAAAGCCTGTTCTAAAATCGTATAGTAATTATTTTCACAGGCTCTATGAGAAAAGAATCTGCAGTAAAACCTCGATTTCGTCAAGAAACGATACAGTTTTAAAATAACACGTGGAAGAACTGATTGATAGAGGAATGTGTCTATATAAAATCGTTAAATCAGATTCCTTTAAATCGAGGTTTCGCTATATCGATAGCACCAGTCATGTTTAGTTATCTTCGGCTCGAGGAACCGAGAACCCGAAGGACATTCATTTATTTAGCGCTAAATACACATCGACGTTTGGACGCCAACGTAAGCGTCTGATGACGTCGTAATCGAACGTTAAACTTGTCGCGGTTTAATCCCCAATCGCAGGATTCTCGGCTAACTGTACAAGTTCTCCGTGCCTTTTATCTCTTTGCCTCTTCCTCCCTTCCTTTCGCTGTCGAATAAAGATTAAACCGGACTTTCCTCGTTTGACAAATAAACGAATAACAAGAAAACACAAGTACGCTATCGACATTTAGAAATACAAAAATATGATTAGTACTTCTTTCTTTCGCGCTCATTCCCCGTACCACTTGTTCCTATTCAACTAAAATCGTCTAGAAAACAAAATTCGCTCGTCTATCGAACACGCTTGCGATGCCCCCTGCCCTACAGAACGAACAAACGAATGCGTTTGCCTTGATCGGTGGATCGTGCGATCGTGGGAATCGAAGTTTCTTAAATCGATCGATTAACAAATGTTCCATTACATATTTACTATGACTTGAAAAGATTCTCTTGAGCTTGGTGTCCCTGTGTAATTCGTTGCATATGAAATAATTGTTATATGATTATTTTTGTAAACCTCGTACGTTTATAATGTTAGTACACTTATTTTAGGTAAATAGACATACACTCATTATTATACTTGTTAGAGTTAATGAATTTATCGATAACGTTATTATTGATCACCAATGTTTGGAAATGTTTGCGGTAGAAATGATGCATGATTGATTGTTCAATGCAATACATGTTCCTATGTTATTTATTCAAACATTTTTATTTGTCAAAGATTGTATCGTTAGGCAAGGGATCGATAAGCAATGATGAAAATCATATAGTGGAATGCAATGGAAGTTAATTAAAAACCAACTAGAGTCGGTCGTAGAACTTTGGTAAGAACACGAGTAACACCTGGATCGCACGTTTCCGATCAAGGCTCGATCCGATCGTTAAAATCGCTTGGTCCGATCGAAGGAATCCGCTAAAACACCTGGCTTAGGCCCAAGTGTCTTTTGCTCCACACATAAAAAGCTGCCGACAGTCATTAAAAATCGCGATATACCCTATTACGCTTTGCCGCTTACGACAAGCTCTACTTATACAGATATCTTAGTTACCCTGACGTGTCAATATGCACACACATGTACACGTGCAAGCCTTTGTGTATGTATGTATGTGTTTTGTGTGTGTATGATACATACGTACGTGTACAAGCGTATATGTACATCACGCGAATTTATTGCCGCTGAAACTGAGAAGTACGCGCCTGGCTGCTCGATTCGCGCATATATGTATATACTGCCAGGACTTTAATTTTTTTTTTTTCTCCGTCCTACTGTTCCTTCTCTTATTTCCTCTCGTCCTAACGCCCTCGTTTTCTGCGCAATCTATCAGCGCTGCTTTTCAATAACTTCTCTCTGAACCTAGAGTCTGTTCAAGCCACAAAGATTGACTCCTTTTCGCCATTTACTTTCTCCCCAGATTCGCGCAGTATCATTTTTATTGGGCGTCGAGCAACGAGAGGTCGATTACGTCGAGTACATACGCGGAATGAACTTTCACCGTCTTCGAACCGACGAGAACAGATTACAAAATTATCTTAAAGCAAATATTCTCAGTTAGTGGAAGTTGCACGAGTTACATTAAACGCGTATCGACTTAATTGTTTAGTCGAGTCAAGCAGCGTCCATGATTTCTCCTCGATTAAACAATGTCGAACAAGGGAGCTCTCGTTTGTGCATAAGTTTGTCGAATTATTTAAATTAAGTGCTCACGAGACTGGCACATTTTTCATTATTTTTTATATCTCGTGAAATTTTTAATTAATTTCTCATTTAATATTTTCCCTAGTCTAGAAGTTAGGAATTCAGGTTTCCACGAATCTCTCGTTACTTGATATTTGCATCATTACCTACGAACGTGTGCTCGATTACTTAAAAAGGAAAAAGAATTTTACTTTGAAAGTCTTACATATGTATTTTCTGTTCGGGAAGTCTGATTCGGAACTTTTCACTTTGCGTACGTACCCTCTCACTGCTCGTAATATATCGTTTCGTTCAGACTCGCCACGTATTTCTGCCATATTTTTCGTTTTCGTTATTAAAACTACGATTTAAGAATAAGCCACTCAGGGAAGACGATACTTCGTCGGCGCCGAATTAACCGAGAAACAAAGCACACCATCAGCCGTTTCCGCCCGTTGTCGTTATAATCTCAATTTAACAGATATTTATCAAACCTTTTTGTCCATTTGTTCACTGGCATCTATGACGGACGACGATCAGCATCAAAACGACGACAAGCGAATCAGAGGATGGATGATGAATCGCGTTCGAGCTCATGCTGATCGTTGGCCTCTTCTTGCCGATTCTTACAGTGGGTGCTGGAGTCGCCATCGGTGGATAACCCATGTGCCCATTGATCGTGTTGTCCACTGACAGTGGTTTATTCTCCATTTTGTCCATCTCCGCGGAACCATAAACGATATCATCCTCCTCGTCGTAAAAAGATGGCCTAGCCACAGTCTGCGTTTTCGTCGGTCCTGAAATTTCTAGAACAGACGATAAAAAAACATTATTTTCTAATAGATCCACGGATTGCATTTGGGATCTAAATGTTTTCTAAACATTAGAAACGTAGGTTTATTGTTATCAGGAGTTATAGATGTGAAAGCTGTTTTCCTCTGATGTTTATTATCTTTTTTTCTTTATATTCCACTCCTACATTCCTCTTTTTCCGCTCGTTGCTCACTTTGCATTCCATTGCTATAACAATTTAATGGAATCGATCAAAGTGCACTCGATCCTCGGTATTCGAACTTAGCAGCTAGGTGACGATTCAGCGAAATTACTCGCTTTAGCTTCAATCGTTAACCCGTCGACTGAACGATCCTAAAGTCTAGCAAATGAAAGAATCGGCTTGGGAGATCTCCTGCCAGTTACCGTGTTGAGGGAAATTCTTTCGTCTCTTACTGGTTTACGCGACAGATCAGAATACGACAGCATTCGATGAAAGTGGCGACGGGATTGAGGGACAGGGCTGAATTAAGGTTTGCGAGGCCCGGGGCTGAGGAACGAGAGACCCAAGTGTAACGCTTACTTTTCAATATCAATATTTTCGAACGTAACAAATTCTCTTTTTGACGTGGTTATTAAAAGGAAACGGTCCCTAGCTATTTTCAATGAAAAGGTAGCTTTCATCAAACTGAATAATATTTTTAAAAAATTAAATTCGTTTCTACAAGTCCGTACAGGGACAAATATCCTTCCAAACAATTTCAGCCATTCGTCGAACTTCGTTTGAAAATTTTTAAATAAATATATCAAATGTTCACGTCATTCCCTTTTACCATTCTTGTCGGTGTTCGATGAAACACGATCTACGGCTCGTCTGAGCCGCGCGATGCACTCCTCGTCCTCTGGCAACCGACGCAATAAATTTCAAAGTCAATTCCCTTTATTCTTTGACGACGCGTCATCGAAGCATCGGCGGTTGCTTTTACGGCATAAACGAGAATATACGCGCGACGAGAGGTTGTACGGGAAATAAGTAAATCTCGGTATCGCGAAACAACATTGATTCCCAAGACGTGTGCGGGGGCTCGGGTTGTCGGCGACGCTCGTGACAATTTACGAAGGACACAGCCGCGCGAGATCCTTCAAACAGAGTGCTGCGGGTCCCGGCTGTGTTTCCCTTGAGTGGTCTGACCTGATTGAAAGATCCCTGGGATCGTATGCGAAAAGATGAGGATTGACCGAAAGAAGCCAGACGCTCTGACGCCGGTGAAAATCCTTGGAGGTTTCCACGGCAAAGTGAGGATGCTTGTAAACGCGAGCGTGTTTGCCGCGAGCTAGAGGGTTTCTTGTATCTATCGCAGGACGATCACTCTTCCAGGGGACTCACCGCGCCGCGAAGATGTACCGGGGCAACAATTTCCACGTGGAGCTTCCGCAAAGACTCGTTAACCTCCTGCCTTGCTACGTATCAGCCGTGAAATAACACCGGCCGGAGACGGATATCCGCCGCTAAGCGCAACAGCTATCAACCGACTGAGCCCTACTCGCTTAGTTCTCCGTTTACCGCCGCTAGCTCGCCTCGTTATCGCCCGACCTCTCCTCGAATGTTGTGAATTGTTAACTCTTTCGCTATTCGAAGCAGCTACGATCGCACAGGTTTAATTGCCGGCTTGTCCTTCGTGAAACAAATCTGTACTAGACAAAACTATTTTATCTAGATAGATTGTTAATCGACGTTCGTTATTCGTAAAATTCGTCTATCACGAGCAAAAGTTTATTGGGATAAAAATTTGTTCAAATAAACATTTGTGGTTCAACGTCTTGATATCACGTTTGTGCATTTTTTTAAATTTCGTTCTGTATTTGCTACGAAAACATTATTATGCAAGTGTAATTCTTGGTATTTTGTATCATTATAGTTAGTATTATTTATTGCCTTATTACTAGTATCATGTATGGCTGTCGTTAGCTTCACTATTTCAAACAGGCCTCTCGACATAAATTCACTGTGATAGTACAGCTCAAGTAGAACAGTCAAAGCTTTGTTTGTAATGTTGTGCATACTAAACGATTACCCAAGTAGAAAGTACTTAAATTAGAAGTATCTTTGTAGTAGGTTTACAGTCATGAAGTGTTTAGAACTGAATAAATCTAAATGTACACATACTATCTAGTCATTTAGACAGAAACGTGTTAAAAGGCATATATATTTTGTTTTTGACGGATCCAATTAGAAATTTATATTCCATGAAGAAAAATGAAGAAAATAAATGCAAAAGTGAGCAGCTCGTTAAGAATAAATGAAACTTTGCAAAAAATATAAAAGCTGAGCGAAACAGATCGTCGTAATGGTGTAAATAAAATATATTGGACTAGAGTAAAGTCATAAATCCGATCAGAAAATATTTGTGCAATACACACTCACCGTACAATCGAATACTGCTCTCAACTTCGCCAAGTGAATTCTTGGCGACGCATTTATAGGTTCCAACGTTGTGTTTCTGCAAATTGCGAATGGTTAGGACCATTCGAACTTCGAACTGCGATTTCACGATCGCTTGCACGTCGTGTTGTTGACTAGATATTATCATCGCTGTAAAAAACAACAATTTTCATTTAATTTATTCCTTTTAAAAGGAGAGATGGACGGAAGAGTAAATTGGCTGATAGAATGTATTCAAAGGAACAATGTTGTAATAGTAATCTATGAATGATATCCTCCATTGGCAATTAGTCAAATAAAAAACGATATCAGTAGGGTGATTTTCTGAAGATTTTAATATTTTTACCCGCCCGGCAGCATGCTCACAAATTTCGTGCTAGAGGGATTCAAGAATAATGAAAATCGTCGCTGTTGTTCAGAAACCTGACCCAAGGTTCCACCGTACCGTTATGTCCTTAGGCAGTTGCGCGTCGCTATGAGTATACAATGGCGTTCACACATTTAAGGACAAATCATATTTCATTTTATAAACGTTCTGTCTCGCGGTAGAAAATTAGCATTTGCGCCGGAATTATATTTCGGAGGGATTCCAGTCATGTTCTATAAACCAGCACAATAGCTTTGGTTCCTTTAGGAAGGAACAGTAAATACGAGGGTTATCTTAAAAGTAACGCACACGCGTATTAAAAATACTAAAAGTTTAGATCCTTGCAGTTCCGAAACTACCAGTGTTTTATTAATTATTCAACCACTGTTAGGAGCGGTAAAGTCTCCCCTTTAAAGTGGCTTTTGGTTTTCGTCGATCGGACTTTCCGTTTTCGAGATATCGTAATGTATGTAAAGGGATAATTTTTCAATTTCCACTATTTCGCTGTCCCCGGGCGTACGAAAGCCCATTAACGCGTATTAGAAATACTAAAAGTTCAGACGCGTGCAGTTCCGAAACTACTAGTGTTTTATTAATAATTGAGACACTGTTAGCAGCGGTAAACCTTCCTCTTTGAAATGGTTTTTGGTTTTTGTCGATCGGACTATCCGTTTTCGAGATATCGTAATTTATGTAAAAGGTAATTTTTCTTAATTCGACTATCGCTGTCTCCGTCTGACGCGTCGCGCTGGACCTCTCTTTCTCGTACGTGACTCGTGACCGTCTGGCCGACTGACCTAGTTTCTCCGAGTCACGTGCGGTCAATGGCCTTGACAAGGCCGTAGTAAACAAACGCTTCCGACTCTTATATTTCCGGAACTAGCCACCGCATCGACGCGAAACTAAAATCGCTATATCTCCGGAACTAATAAAGCTATCGACTCGTTCGAACGCTCATTTTAAAGGGCATTTCATCCTCTATCTAATGAGCATAATAACTATTACTATTTAGGATGTCTTCCATGTTTATTTTGCAATTTACTTTCACGCTGTATACTTATAGAAGTTTGAACAATTCCTATTGATTTATTGTGACGACAGAAAGCATTGAATCAAGTTTATTCGTGTCCTATTAAACACAACCGACGAAAAAGTGAATGCAACGAATCATATAAATGGGGAAACAAAAATTTGATTAACCGTTTTCGAAAATGTATTTTCCTCAGATGGATGGGTAATGTAATATATTTTAACGGTGCAATGGTGTTAATAAGAACGATGCAAGTTTATTTGAATTTATTTTTGCAATAATACCTTCGCTGTATACTTCTCAAAAGAATTCTTAAACAATTTCTATTGCAAGAAATGTTGCAGAGTGCATATCGTCTCCAATGCATGAGTGGTTTAAATATAATTTAATGCGCGCGTATGTACGAGATCGTCGACAATATTGGAAACGAGCTGGAGAATACGCAGAGACGTATAAAAATATGCGAAAATTCACTTCTTAAACGCGCGTCGTGTCTCCTTATTACATTCTGAAACTGTCATATATGCATATATACATATATATGTATACATATATATATTTACAGTATATATATGTACAGTAGAGAAAAAGGCGCGCAGGATTTTCCATGCGAGGTGAAAATTACATACGAGTGCATTGGGACGAAGTACTCCGGAGAAGTTGCGCTACAGCGAAAGCATGTCTACTCGTACAGGCTACAAACTGCTCCAGGAATATATTTGCGAACGGCCAAGAGTAATTCACTTTCGCATTTGTCTGCAACTTTTTGCGAACTTCTGCGCGGAAATATTAAACCTCTTAAGGGAAAGGCGCGCCCGTCTTTCTTCGTGGTATAACGTTAAAGGACTGCGCGAAAAATAACGAGCAATTTGGTATAATCGTGGAAGTAACGTCTTTTAATTGCATAATCTAAGAACGAAAATATTATTCTCTCCTTCTCTCTCTTTCGCTGAATTTTATATCAGTTAGTTTTACTTACTCAAGGTACAGTTCCTTGATATTTACACACTCTTGTACATTTTGTTTAATTGGTTGTTAAAAATATACTCGTGTCTGTGTTAAAAATAAAGCAAGCGTTAAAGAGTGACTTTAAAACAGTGACATACAAGGAGCAATAAAATGTGGTGGGATATACTTGCTTAACGAATAAAAGCATACGTGCCAGAGTTCTAGGAACATCGTATCAGACTAGGAGCTAAGTATCCGAGAGAAATCTCACCGCTATCCTTGACCCAATAATTAATGGACTTGGGCGAAGCCTCGACAAAACATTCCAAGACCACGTCTGTACCAAGAGGAGCACCGACCAGTTGATTAGGTACATGAATTACCGGCGAAACTGTGAAGCAGAATCCCAGATAGGGATTGTAGTCGGACAAGACGAGCGATTTCCTTCGCTCGCGGCGAAGAAAATCGGTAAATGATCTGGCGGTTCAATCACTATTACTCACAATGAACGTTGATAAAAATACGTTTGCTGACCGCCGGTGGCACGCTGTTGCTGGCGATACAGAGATAAACTCCCATCTCGTTCCTCGAGATCTTCGTCAGCTTTAGTTCCTCGCCTTGGTACTCGGGCACTAAAGACACTAGAGACGATAATCATGATTAATGATTTAGTTTAATTCGATGGTAACATATACAGGGTGTTCGGCCACCCCTGGAAAAAATTTTAAAAGGAGATTTTAGAGGCCAAAATAAGACGACAATTAAGAATATCAGTTTCTTGATTGACGCTTCATTAAAAAATTATTAAAAAATTAAATTTAAAAATTTCAAATCGTTCTGGAAAAATTATTTTTGGTTGCGGGGGTCACTTACAATCATTTTTGGTCAATAAATATACCCCCGAAATCGTACCCACTTTTTAGAAAAAAATTCGAGAAAGTGTGAAATTTTTTGACAAAATTAAAAAATTTCAAATCGTTCTAAAAAAATTATTTTCGGCTGCAGGGGTCAATTACAATCATTTTTGGTCATTAGACATACCCCCGAATTCCTACCCACTTTCGAGAAAAAAATTCTTAGGCAAATGTGAGTAAACGAATATTCTTGAATTCTTCTTTCTTGAACAATCATCAAAATTTTGATACTTTTTGAGAAAAGAAAATGTATTCCGCTGTATTTTAAATATTCAGCTTACGATAATTAAGTTTGAATGTATTTAGACGAATAGCTGACAAGAAAAAGTTTGCGAGATAGAATGAATGTTCTAATACAGTTTGTTACACCTGTTCGTTCTCGTTTCCAGTATATTGCGAACAAACGGAGAAGCTATCCTCACGTGGTATTCTTAGAGCGTCTCAACCTAGAACTTGCAAAATCATTGATTTTCCGGAAGTTCTAGATTGTAAGGACTGCTCGCAGAACTCATAATTTGTGATTTAATTACGTAAGGGTAGCGAGTAACATGATTGTTTACTTTCTGCAACGTAAACTGGGTTTCCTGAATTTCATTAGCAATCGTGCAATGCTTTGCGCCGGAACTTCTGTTTAAAATATCATTGGAATAAAATATCAGGTTGCAGAAATTTCTGCCCACTGAGTTCTTGAATCGAATGTACTTTGTACCAGTTACTTTTTAAATGGAATACTATTGTCCTGAATTACATTTACAATAATTGTTCTAAACAAATTCTGACGTTCATTAATGTCCAATAATTTCACGACAGCGATATTGACCGAATTAATTAGTTTCTCGAAGATTAAAGCAAGTTACATCTATATTTAGCTCTTTTATTTCATTTAACGGAATCGCTAACTTTTTCGAACGACTTCTACACAAATTCTGTAGGAAATTGCACCTCGATAACGAACTTTCGTGATTCTGCTGTATTACTCGCCGTTGGAACGAAAATCGCTAATTAATGAGTTTGTAAATCATAAATCATCGCGTTTCGTTTAAATTCCTGACAAGGCTGCATTACGTCGCAGATTTAAAACCAACACCGATAATTACAAAAGTATAGCAGCTACAATTTGTCAAGAAACTGGCATTCTTAAAAGACATTTTGTATTCGAAAATTCAAAGTTGAAAATATGGTTTTACTTTCAAAAAAACTTGAAACGTCTTACTATAGCAATCTGCTGTGTACGAAGTATACTTGACACCTACGCGATAAAACCCTTATGACTTCATTATTTTTACAAATTTTAATAAAATCTTTTACGAGCATATTTTTAAGACACCATCATATGAGAAACTGTAACAAAAGAATCGATTTTTCCAAAGTAGTAGACACATACAGACTCTCTTAACCTAGAGAGTATATGGTAAATATAATTTAAAGGAAGAAAATAATTCTGAAATGTAAAATAACGTTATTCGATAGATAGAACGCTCTTCATGAACGTATTGCTCAGTTTTTTGAAAGAAGACTTTGATTGATAAGAAGCTTTAACAATAAAAGAAGAAAGAAAAATATCGAAAAATGTAAACAAAAAATAGAGAGGTTGTCAAATTTTGACTAATAGCAATATCTTCCTGCTGTCATATTCAGTACCAGCCAGGAAAGTAAACATTCATATGTTGTTGAAGTCGAAGATGACAACGTTATTGAAGCAAGAGGAAGAGGCGATGTTTACGTTCAAGTCGAACTGCCTGGAGGTTTGCTGGTGACGTACACAATTGCAGCGTATGTACCAAAACTAGAAAAAAATCGATACTCTTTAATAGTCGACTAAAAAGTTGACATTCAAAAGTAAAGAATTTTCACTGATAAAAGGAAATTAAATTTTAAATGACTGATTCTAGAGCGTCTAAATAAAGTATTTTTCTGAATCATCTGGAACTATGTTAGCTGCTTAAAATCTGTCTATTTCTCTTTGAGAAAAAGCCGTAAACGATGCTGCCTATTTGATAAATTGGTCAATATCTGTAACGATTGGAAACGTATCTCCATTTGAAAAATGGCATAGATCAAAGTCATCTATAAAACACACGAATACTTTTGACAGTGGATGTTGTAAACACATTCCTAAAGAGGAAGTTTCAAACAGAAATTGAACTCTGTGAAACGTGCTTTGATTGAATAAACAGGGCAAAGCCTACACGTTATACAGTTTTATATCTCGTTTAATCATAAATAATTTTCTTTACGAATTTTAAATTAAGAGTACCAACCTTCTCGCGATATTCAATTACTTATTTTGTGGGGAGAGCTTGCTTCAAAAACAAAACCCAAGCATAAGCCAACTGGGTTGTTTAGAAATAAAATACGCGTGCAAATAACTGACTTTGACGTAGAATTTGCGCGCACGCGGACCCTGGAAAATTAACAAAGAAGAGTGCTTTCCTGCCGTTTTTCTAGCTGGCATTGCGTCAACAAGTCTTGAGGAATCTTTACAATCCGTAGATCTAAATAAATAGCTGAATGCAATAAATGAATAATGCTTTAGAGAAGAATTAAGTATGAATCTCCATGGACAGACCAAAGAAGAAAAACAACGTCATCAATCAACAATTGATTCCTCTAACCGCATAGGACCAACGAATAATGTCGATTATTGTTACGCGTTTTATCCTGTTATAACCCAAGAGAAAAATCGTCGAATTTTCGGCCAAATTTCGTCGTGTTAATACGTCGAATCTAGTTTGCAGTCTTATGATGATCAAGCTGCAATCCTCGTAGGCAGAATCGCAACTTCTCCCCGCGATATCCAATAATTATCGCCATTGTAGGACAACAATAAGCTATCCCTTTCGCTAGTAACTACGGCCACTGCACTTAGCACGTGTTGCAAGGGTTGCACTCGCATACACATTGCCGGCAGCATCGTCTACGGTACGTTGAAATTTGCCTGCTATTAGTAACACCATGCTGAAGCGAATACTAAATACGTCGTTTAGTTCAGAACACCGATGGAGGAAAGGCGAGGGTGACTCCGAACAGCGGTCCGTTTCTGTCTATCAGATATTCCGCGATTTTATGGATGCTATCTGCCGATCGTTTTCACCGACGCGATGGCGAGCATGTTTAACAATTTCGCTTCATACGTACCCCGTGACGAATCGAGGGGGTTATTGCACAGCAATAGAAATCATCCCTTCTATTAAAAATAATTCTACATAATATATTTGAGAAGTAATGTTGGTGGAATAAAGGACAACGGTTTGAGTTTTAACAACTGGCTTTTCAGATTTTGTTTATTACATAACTGTGTTAGATTGCGGAAGATTGAAACGCCTGATAATGAATTAAGTGCAATAAAAATGGAGAGAATGCCTTTATAAATTAGAAGAAAACCTGAGAGAATGGCACGAAAATTATAATTGTAACTTATTTGCGCGAGTGTAATTGCTAGATAAGTTAAAAATATAGTGGAAAATGTAGGGAAGCGAGTTATAAAATTAAACGTATGAGTATCTACCGGGATAAAATAATATCCTAACATAAAATACGAAACATGTCATAAAATATTGCGTATTCAATGGCCATGCCATAGTCCTTTTATATGCAGAATGCTGAGATGAATTGACACGTGTAAGAAGGAATGTATACGTCGATTTGAAAAAGGAAAACAAGTGCAAGTGCATATTGTAACACTGCAATATTTCACAGAATTACAAAAATATGTTTTTCATCCTGGCTAAATAACTTCAAATAGATGCAAACGTTTAAACTCTTTCGAGAATGGTGGCTTTGAAAATTTTGTTTTTGAATCTGAAATGCACTTCAAGAACGTTATCGATTTCGCCGGGGGTACGAACTGTTTTGCCATTCTAATGTATTTACAGTGACCTGAATAAATTACACTCGCAGGTTGCAAGTCAAAGGATTTGTTGTTAACGAGCAAAAAAGTTGAACACATGTTGACATTCATTTTAATTTGTTTTTTTCTTTTACTACGTATATGCGGAATTCAAATATCAAACTACAAAACTGCTCGAAAACGATGAAGAGTTTCAATAATGCATGTTTCGTAGCAATTAAATTCGTTTACAAATTTTCGAATTGTCATTCCAGGATTTAAAAACATTTTATTTTATACGTACGTTTTACACTGCATAGAATCCCTTCAAATTGCCTGACATTTTTGTTAAAATTATTTTCTAGAAAAGTAACGAAAGTGGCTTCAGAATTATAGCCACCGTTTTAAGGATCAACTTAAATATTTTATTTCTTAAAAGTGCCTTAAGAACAGAAGTTTGGAAACAAGTCGTCAGTAAGAACAAAAATGTCTGTAATCTTGCAGTAATACAAATTTTATTCCAAGGCATTGTAAGTGCAATTTTTATAAACGTACTTTTCACCTCATCTTTCAATCAATCGCGTTACGAATCCGCATAGTACATCTGAAAGGCACAATACGTAAAATGAAATAAATTGAATTATACAATTCGTTTTCTTCGAAGAACGTTAGAAGGATTTAAAAAAAAAAGACTATAAAAGTGGCCCATAAAAATGCGGAATTCTATCGATTCCTCGCACGTTTACGAAGCCTTACTTAACAATTTCTAGAAAGTTACGTTTCCCGCAGACAGTTTCGAGCATGCCTGCCAGCGGCCAGGGCGAAATAAGAAAATTAAAATACCAAGCGAATCCAGCGACTGCGTTCAAGGGAAACATAATTGTATATTCCATGTTATATAAGCGGAATAGTAGGAGCGTCATCTATATTAAATCTTACCGTGAGACTTCTGGTTCAAGGCGCTTCCTGCAAATGGCTTCCGAATTATAATGTTCTGCCCGTCTTCTCTACGCCACGACACGCGGGGTGGGGGCACGCCTCTTGCATGGCACGTTAACTTCACCTGTACGTGTTATGAAACCAGAATTATGAAGAGAATCGACTTCGTTATTGCCGCCGTCGCGGTAATGCTGGGTCACGTATAAATATGTTTGGAAAAATTTAAGCTACGGATACGCGCGCGAAACCTATCCGCGCGAGAGACCATTCGACCAGCTCGAGATTATGCTCGGGATGTTGGTCGTCGAATACTGCCTCGATATTGTGAGCAATAAAAAACTGATCCGGGAGAGTAAAGGAAATTGTTGGGGATGTGAAAATCGTAGGAATCGTTTTAAAACACCTCACGGTCGTTTCTCGAGGAGTATTCTAGTTTGAAGTATTTCTGTCATACGTCACGTGGTTGCATTAGAATACTATGGTTCATCTTTTCGTTGGAAACAGTAGTTATGCATACAAATTTCGGGGCAAAATAACGAGACTGATGCTGCAACTTTTATTATTTACATAATTCAGAAAACCAATTTATGATGGTCCCCAAAGTAAACTTTGTCTGAGTTTACACACAACTGCTATTTTCCGCACGAAATAAACTGGTTGTTTAGGACCACTGAGAAGTACGAGGAAAGGAAATCTGACTTCACTACAAGTTTGTATGTACGTATTTAATAATTTGATATTTTCTCTCGTGAAAAAGCATCAAATGTGTATTAATTAAAAATGAACATATATAAAATCGACACGTTCATTATTAAATTTGCATCCGTAGGATTCGTACGAAAAAACGAGAACGTTGTTTTTATAAATGAAAGATTAATGGACATTTTTCCAAAACGTTCTACATAAATTATTAATCCCATGAAAACTTCACAAAAACCACACGAAGCTGCATATTTACATAGGTTATACAGAAGCATGAGAAGTCTGAATCATGGAAATTCGTTTATCCTCCAACAAGATAACGATCCCAAGAGAGTAAAAGTATTACAGCCACCAGATACAACGAGAATTATAAGGGTTAGCGACTTTGGAATTCATAAACAACGTCGACGTAAAACCATAGGAAAGTTTTCGAGAATGATATATTAATATAAATATGAATTTTCATTTAACAATTTTAAATGAAGATCAATTAATTTTATAACGTAACAAGACAATCATTCATCAATCTTTTTTTAAGCTAAATAATTAAACATTTAGATAATATTTGTTTTTAATAGATATTCGTTTAATCTCGCGAATGATATTCTGTTTGAGTCGTAACTATCAGCAAGACTGCGATGTCAATTCAAAAAGGAGGGTACAAATGCAGCAGATCTTGAACCGACTGTTCACTGTGAGAATAAAAGAGCTGAAACTTGGAATAATCGAGGTTCTCCTGTAATTTAATTCTGTCGCTCCACTAAACGAGATAAACTTTCCTTTATTGGCTGAAAGAATATCGATTCCCCTTAATCAAATTTCAATCAGTTCGCCATTAAACAATAGTAAATTTTCGATTTAATCGTTGGACGCTGTTCCGCAAGAAAGAGAAAAATAAAACTAAATCGACTATTGAAAATTGATAAAAATGAAACGATCGGAACTGCGTCGTACATATAAGAAAATAATCTACTTTGCGTTAGAATCTTCCGTTTCCACGGTTAGATTTTATTTACTTTAAGAAGGAAAATTAATCGTATTTTAAGAATGCTCAATAGAAGCAGTTAGACACAGATTTCTTTCGTTATCTCTTATTTTTACTTCTGAATTAATACAAAATAATTAACCTTGTTTATATCTTCGATTATAATAATACCGTGATCATAGATTATACATAAATACTTAGGTATTGAAGTTTTCTAAATTTTGGTAAGCATTAGTAGTTCTGCCATCGATATGAATTAGTAATAGAAGCAGAAATATATAGGATTCTATTCTTGGAACACTGAGTAGATGAATTTAACTGTACACCGCGTTTATAGCTTTAATTTTATATAAATAGGAGTTAATTCTATTCACAAGTATTTTATATTTTGTTTGGGTTTTCAATAATACACTAAAAAAGTACATGTGATTAAGAATCATCGCGAATAAGTTTCCAATTCCTTTTATCAATCAATTTTATTCTCTTAAGTTTGTTTGCGCAGAAAGCACTTTACAGCGGCGAAAGTTTCACACCGCTTGCGGGCATATTCGTTATGTCCATTAAGTAAAAAAAAAAATAGACGTCATGTACATTGTGATTAAAAAAGTAGCGAGTGTACTGCACTCTGCTGAATTCCGTAACGTTAATAAAACACTGTGTACGAACGTATTATGTCTCTTAAGAGAAATTCGTCAAAGACACTAACATTCTAAACATCTTACGATCACTTGAGAGGACAAAATATGGTTACGAGTACATATTTCTTCTTATAAATGCAACTGATCACCATCTTACGTATCAGCACGATAATTTCTAGTTAAATAAAGTGAACAGTTTAAAGATCGTTCGAGATTTTTGTCGACAGCTAACTAGAGGATTTTATCATTCTCGGGGGAATACATTGAACAAGAAGATTTTCTCAGGAAGCCTCCCTCGAAATGATCGTTTCCTCGATTCTGTCGGTTCGTAAGGTCCTCACGAACGACCTTATCAATTTTAAATTAAGGACACTGGTAGGCCGCCGACTGATATCCTAGATGTGGGATGATACAGAAAACGAGTTTAAAAGTTCTAGCCCCGTCGCATTGAAATTCAGATAAAGTAGGAAACGTATCCCGCAACGAAAGGAAAATCTCGGCACGCAACGATGTTTTTACAAACACGGGGGCCAGCCTGTGGAAAGCACACTGGCTACTACGTGCCATTAATAACAATATTTATAGTTGGAATGAAAAAGCATCCGTACGTTTACTTCAATGTCTATCGAACGAGAGTGTCGTTCCATCGACCAATTCACACGCTCTGCTTGGAATTGAAATTTTCATTTTTGATAAACCTAACTCTCCGCGCGCGGAAAAGTATCTTCGTGGCGAGAAACGAGACCAAATACTCCATTGGCAGGCGAGTCGGATTTTCCAAGATAATCCAAAGTTTATAATAGAAATTTTATATCCACCATTAATTTATATTAGTTTCCTCAAGTCGTTAGTTTATCTCGTTTCAAGCTAAATTGCTTCGTTGAAATAACTATAGTTAGAAATGATAAGGGCTATTCGGAAAATTAGAAACTACTGGAAATTACTGAAAAAGAAGTGGTTAATCGTGACCGAATTATGGTTCGTGTTGGTACGGTGACGAAATAATTCTAAAGTAAATTTCGATCTTGGCATAATCGATTCTCGTGCGCAATAAATAAGAGGTAACGCGAGTAGTTTTTTCCCCCCACGTCGCATAAATACTTCGGTCCTTAAATGTACGTATATTACACTGAGTTACGTCGTCATTTCTCCGTGGCTTTTTAATTGTACTCGTGCGAAATTTAGTAGGCGAAGTAGTTTTAATTACTGAAATTCGCAGGAACTAAATCTCACCGCGTTATAAGCGGGTCTAGCGGCGGCAAGACTATTCCGTACTGCGACGAAAAGAATATCGTGATACGCCTTAGAAGAAAGTACATATAGACGGTTTTCAAGGCACTTTGTCGTCCGTTCTCAACAAAACGTAATATTCTTTGCAGGGGCTGCACCATCAATTTTGATAAGAAAACCAGGAAAGGGAAAATATTTGCGCATTATGCTAGACATACGTTTCGAAAGCACGCGATTCTGCGATACGCACACGTGCAACAGGTTATTGAAACGTTTTAGTAATATTTACAGGATTTTCTTTCCCGTGCCGTGAACTTCAAATCTATACGATTCATGATTTTGACGTGGAAAAATTGAACGCGAAAGGCAAATATTAAATATTACGACAGACTGAACGAAATATCACGATTATTAGAAATTTAATATTATCGTAGCTAGACACATAGTCGATGTTCTGTTTATAAAGCATCTCTGAAAACTTATTTTTAAATAGATTTTAAAAATTGTAGAGTTTATATTTATTTCAGTTAGTAGAATGTAACATAGCTAACAGTTGCAATATTCATAATAAAAAGCTGAATATTAACTTGCCTGTCCTCCTTCGTGTATCATGACGTCGCTTGATGTCTCTTCAGGAATGAAATCTGGCGGCACCACGATCGACAACATGCCTGTCTGAAAAAAAGAATTTGTTTTCTGTTATATTGCTTTCAAATTTTTAAAATCGATTTATACTCTCAAAATCTGAACTACTATTTGAGGATGAATTCCGATATTCGTGATCTATACGTTTCTAAAATTTGAAGGAAATTGGTTGAACCGTCTCTGAGACATGGTAACAGACATTTCGATTTATACTGGTACGAAAAAGTGATTCTCAAAAAATGTCTCACATTTTCTATAACACCTTGTACGCTTTGCACATGACCCCATCATATGTATCGAAAATATAACATGTATAAGCATATTTTCGGGATCCCTATCCGTCCCAATCGATATTTCTCGACCCGACCTGAACGTCGGATGTCCGACAATAGATCCATTTCGCGAACCTTTACTTTGAAAACATCGAGATCACAGTATGGAACAGTGAGAGCGAGTAAGAAGCAAGTTTCGTCCTGGCAGTTTCGTGAAATGGTGTTGATAAACACGAGATACCGTGAAGTGACAGTAATGTAGTTAGCCATTCACCCAAGCGGCTTAGTATGCGAGCCAGCGGCTCGAGTAGAGTCTGTCTGACCATGTTCCCCTGACTTGGTTTATGTTTTTCTAAAAGGATGGAGTCGCATAATCTCAGTTCGAGATTAAAAACGGTAGCTGTCTCGCTTCAAAGTGTACTGACTTTTAACATCAATTTGCTAGATCAAGTCTTTGATCTTAAAGGACCAGGCTTGCTGCAAATTGTAAGTAGTTTTAATTAATAAAAATTGTTGAATGCAGTTTAATTTTATATACAACGTATTAATTGTAAAAGAACCCCACAGTTATAATTTCATCTTAGCGATTCCTTCGTCATACTGAAACGTGTAGATTCCGACTGACGCAATATGATTCTCGTTAGTGTAATAGAATACAGATACGCAATTATGATTCGTTCCACGTTTCGTCAGTATTAAATGGAAATTCAAAGCTGCGATACAGGATGCACTTTACTTGTTTTAACTACAGCCAACTGGCGCGATTAAATAAGTTTTAATGCATATGTTCCGTACGCGTAGTATTCAGATTAAGTACTGAATTCCCGACGTGTGCGTCGCACGCCGTCTTAAACTTTCTGTAAATTTTTTAGTAATGCTCAATAAACGGTCAGTAATTGAACGATAAACTTTGTTTTAAGAAAGTGAGAGTGAAACTTAATTTCGTCAAGATTAAATAGTAGAAATAATTTGATTTGACTACTTATTTTTAGACTAAAAGTTTATCCTTCCTTTCGCTTTCTCAATTTGATTTTCCAGGGTAAACTAATTGGCAAGTAAATGACAGACTTGTCTTTGTCCCGTTGCCGTAGCATACAGCGTGATATTCCAGCAATCGAGCGAAAGAAAAGTTTCTCATCAAAGAAATACTAATTTCTGTTTGTTTCGCGAGTTCTTCTACGAATGAAAAATATAACTGAAAGGGTAGGATACGAATAGGAAGAACGCTTTTCAGATAAAAACGAGCTTAAAATGTAGGACACGGTAGATTGAAACACATCTTGGAATATTAGTCGCTAATAATCAGTCATTTTTATTAAAAAAAAGAGCCTTTTATATTTTTATTCTAAGACCGACCGTATACACGGAATATTAAATTTTGTTTTGAGACTTGTGTCTAGCTAGAATCGACATGTCTTTCGATAGTTGCGACATCCGGGGATCAACATATCGGTCTATAATCCGGAAGGTCTCAGGTTCCAGGGATCATGTTATTTTTTCCTTTTTTTCAATATCGAATCTCTAATATCGCTTCAAATTCGATTTTACATTTCTCATTAAAATATTCCAATATATTTATTTAGTTACTCTTGCAAATACCGAATATTCACAATTATTATACATTATTCAGTCGTTTGTTTAGTTCTTACAGCGGCAGGATAATGATTCCACGTGAAAATTTGAAACAAATGTGTATAATATGATTTTTTATACCAGAATATAATCTATACATCCATTAGTTTATTTCTAGTTACATCAGAGATTGTAAACATTGATTGTGGTCTGCTATTATTTATTTTCTTCTAATCTTACTACCTCCTAAGTAGGTAGAATCAATCACAATTGATAATATCATGCCACGACAGACGTATATAGACACAAAAGTAATGGACAGACGCGTTAGTCAAGTCAATTTTAAGAATCTAGTTGCACAAAATTATAAGGAAGATGTTTATAGACTTTTTTTTTTAATGTCATAATGCAGTAGTAGAGAATCAATGCATTCAAGTTATATTTTTAACAATTCCACCAAAAAGTAACGATTTTTTTAAATTCGTTAAAAAGTTCAGCGTTATGGCAATTTTCATTATTCTATTAAAACATTAATTTATGTACAAAATTATTGCGTTTATTTACTGCTACATGAAAACCTCACTGCGCAGTCATTGGACGATTGTCCAGATGTTCGTCCAGCTGCGCCCACACGCTTGAACGAGTAATTGAAAAACAAAGTATATTAACGCAAAACGTTAAATTATATACACTTTTATATAAAATTTTTGGCAAATAAACTTTCTAAAAAATACAATTTCAAGACCTGAAAAATGTCAGTTAAAAATATCGTGCGAAATTATCGTGATAATAATAACTTTAAGAGATTGAAATTTAGAAAATAACGTTGTTTACAAATTTTGTTTTTTTATTAAAAGGAAGTCAAAACTATGGTAGATGTCGTCGTAATTCTAGCTCCACGGATATGGAACACGTTTTCTACAAGCTATTAAAATTTCAACTCGAAAGTAGTATTCATTTTTAAGATATCGTTTCCGGAAGCATGCAAAATGTAATTTCGATGAAAGCAGCTTTGAAATTTCAGTAACGGTCAACGTACAATATCATAAAGTATTTATTTCTTCTTTTGAACTTTATCGATTCTTCAGATTTACTTTAGTATATTTTTAAAGTAACGACAAACTGTGGGAAATCACAGTAAAGAGATATTATTGTAGTATTACACGAACTAGCAGAAATCACAACTCTTTTCTGTCCCAGCAGCAAGGTCTGATATTTGTTATCATATGATTATTTCATCCTCTCGTACTCGAAGAACTATTTATGTTGAGGACCTTATATTAGAGTCAATATCGAATTTAAGATAAGAACTTCTTTTCGAGTACACGCAGCAAATGGAACATAACGCTGAGGCGAGTTCCGCCACTTTCAGGAAAACGATAAGGATACTTTTTGTTCCTTGGAAGACACGTTTAAGGTCCTGCATGAATTTCTCATTCCCAGACGATGCTAAAATAATGATCACTTTTTAACATCCGCTTTCATAAGATCTCATTATCAAATCCTCCACTTTCTACTAGACTTCGTTGTCTCTTATTCCATTTTCTTTTGTATTTTGACACGCTTTTTATTATATTGTAAATCCAGAAAATTGATAAAGTTCAACGAAAGAAAAACCGAATATTTTACGATGGAACGCGAATGGTGCGCTGACCGTTACTGGAATTTTAAAGACGCTTTTATCTGAACTACATTTTGCATGCTTTAAGACTATAAGTAATACGAAAGTAGTATAAAAGGAAAGGAATCGATTTTTCAGCCGCCCGAAGCGCAAAACGCCTTTAAGGGAATTATTCACGAATTTCATTTTAACCGCGACGATCTCCAAAAATTAACGGGCAAAGTCGCGGTTTAGCAGCGTTTCTAGGCAAAACCGTACAATTGTGCGCCGGCCTACTTACGTCCCGAACAGTATTTTAGCCCTCGTGCCAAAACTCGTCCTCCGCGAGATATATTTTCCGGTACGCACCGGAACGGGCCGGAATTTAATGTTAATGATACGCTTAACGGCTGCACAATGCATCAAGTAAATTTCCTTTCTTACCGAATCTCTAAATTATATCCGTATACATTACTCTATTCGCGAGCAGGACTGAATAACGCAAGAGCTCCTAAATCCTGGCTGTATTTCGCCTGTGCTTCCTTAACCCCCGCCGCAGGAGAAACTGGAACAACATATCATGGGGTTGTAAGCGACGCGAGGAGGGGGGGCGCGGGGGGGTGTGGACCAGCGGCGCCGCTGCCAATAAGCGCCGCAGCTTTTCGTTAATTAACGACACGCCGCGACGCGATATAATAAGTAGCGTTCGATGCAGTTGTTGTTGTTATCGTACATTTTCACGTTACCTAACAATCCACGATTTTCTTTTACACTGTCCAAACAATCGTCGATAACACGCACCGGGAGGGATGCAAAAAGGGGGTAGCGACGCTCGAAACGTTGGAATGAATTCCCCCCTCCTCCCTCCCCTTCCCTCATCCCCAAGCTGAGTTGAATCGCCGTGAAATTGCTCGTTCATTAAGCAGTTGCAGCGTGATTTCACTTCCGGTTGGAAGGGAGATTTGAGTGGTTGACTTTCATCGGTCGTGAGATATTTCCTTAAAAGGAAGTCTCGTGGATTGAAAAAGTGTCCTTTGCTGTTTTTTCAGTTGCTCGAATTGCAAGTTCGACTCCTTTCTCGCGCAGTTGTTACCCTGGGCGCTTTCGACTGATTGCTATTGTAGATGCTCGTTCGAAGGATATTTCACTATGGACGATAGATTTCATTTTCCTTTCTTCTTCTTAAAATCGTTTATTTAACTTATTTATCGTTTTAATGTAATAACGTAAAGTGGAAAGATCGTGACAACCGTCGAAGAAAATAAGAAATCTGGAAGACATCGTCAGTGACAAACCGTTCAGAAGTAGTTTCGATGATTCGAAGTGTACCAGTGCCAATAACGAAGGAAGTTCTGAATATCTCGCAAAGTTTGATAATATTACGTTAGCCAGCCTCGCGCAAGCATAACCGGAATTAACAACGGTTCAAATTGCTGAAGGATTTGAATTCCTCTCACGGAAGAGCTTAACAAGGAATTAATAAGAAAACGTCCAGGTCTCGTGACTGAGAAGCAAATTGTACCTCATCAAGGAAACGCGGCACAATGCAACGCTAAAACAGTAATGATAAAAATCAGGGAATTAAAGTCGAAAGTTACGTCCGACCGCATTATTCCGCAGATATTATTCCAACTGCTTATTACGTTCTTCGTAAATTTCAAAATTATTAGAAAACGAGGAAAACATTAAAAGGACCCCTTTGGTTTCATTTTTCAAAGGAGATGCACGATACGAATAGTAAAGAAATATTTTATTTCACACTTTTAACAATAAAGTATGTATTTGAGATATGTAAAAGATTTGGATAATATACCCAATTGACGCAAGGCTAGAAATCGATCGTAACTTCTCGCTGCATTCGATCAAAAGTGAACAGTTCCTCGATGGTTCCAAAGAAACTAATGCTGATTTCGCAATGACTCGGTTACGAGCAGCGTCGTCAACAATTCGTAATAGTGACTTCGCGTAGGAGAGCGATTTTAGGCGTCGCCAGCGTCGCTTATCAGCGAGCATGCTGCGACTGAGGCAGTGTACTGTCGTAATTCCTACAGGGTAGGGGAAAACGGGGGCGTGTGGGAGGTGGTACAAGTTCGGTGTACGTCAGGACTTTTCCAAGCGGTCGTACGTCAAACCACGAAACGTTAGTACAGTCAGAAGAACTTAGCCCCATCCTAATATCTTTCCACTCCACTTACGGTTTACGGGAGCCAGCCGACAGTCGGCAGAACGTGGAACCACCTGCAGTAGGCTGTCGTAGGCGAGGTGTGCACGTAATTACGAGGATGTAATCTACGCTATGACGAAACTTCAATCGTTATAACCGAGTTGTCTCGCAAGTCACTGAACTGCTTAAAACAGTCTCAACGAATACGTAGCTGAAACAGGCGAACGGCACCCGTGTAACTCTCTAACCCCCTTGCTCGCGCCAGACTTCACTCGTGCATCTCTCTTATCCCCCGTGTGACAGTTCGGTGACAGGCAGACACGTGCCCAAGCACGTAAACTTGCTGGTGTCGCGCGGAGTGAATTATGAAACTGCGCGTTCCGTTCCATAAATTAATTATTGCCTACTTGGAAACGTCTCCCCATCGGGGATGTTGATAAATATGCGCGCTAATCGGAACGCCGTCCGATCGATTAATTTCTTTAGCGGCTGTAAGTCGCGGGGGCCAAGATTGTTAATCGACATTTAAGAAACCGATAGTCCGCGGTCGAACGAGGTTATTAATTCCGGTCAGGAGTCCGGAGTTTCGATTCGAGAACGTACCAAAGGCAACTCGTTCGAGGGCAGAGTGAAAAGTTTACAGGAATCACTGCCGGACTTCGTTTCTTACTGTTTTAACATTGTTGTATCGACGGGTCTCACGCGAGTATCTGCCCCAAGATTCCCAATAATTTATCAAAAAAGTCTCGTTTCTAGAAATTTCTAAGTCGATTTTCACAGATTGATAGAATCGAAATTCGAGCAGGCGTCGAATCGTTCCATTTGATTAGATGCCTTCGTTCTCCGTCGTGAAAATGAAGAGCTTTTAGAAGATTGTTATTTTGATTAGCTTAATTATTTCGATACACCGAATTTCCCTATAGCTTAGACATTTCCTGATCTTGAAATGTGTAGTTATCTTCTCAGACATTAACGCGAAACGGAGTGACGTCTCGGGGATTATCTTGATTGGCATACCGGAAGACGCTTTAATCTAGACTTAGCAAGAATTTTTAAAATACCTTTAAAGTTTATCAAAATTGATCTTCCTATCTTTGCTTCGGAAAATGTTAGCTATTTTAAAGAGATAAAAACGAAGAGAAAAGTATTTATTGAGAAAATGATTCTTCAAATAGTAAATCTAAGAATACAATTCGTACGATTCCGTAATAATTCGAACCAAATTTAACTTTCTGGCTGACAAAAATCAGAATTGAATGTCCGATATAATAGCATTAAAATTATATTCATCTAATTTCTCTATTATGTATTTCCGTATTATTGCGAGATATTCTCGAAATATAAACGTTACGTGTCTCGAGTTCATTAGTTAACAACTTCGTACTAATTACATGAAGAGCACGAATGAGTTTCGTATTGTGTTCGAGTGAAAATGAATCGTACAAGATAACCGGTAAAAACCATTGGCAAAGAAGCCCAGCATCCGCCGAGACGGCACGGAAACTGATAGGAAATACAATTAACGGGAACCAGACTATTCGGAGATTTCTTATTATTTGATCGTCTTCTTCGTACTCTTCGGGTTTTCGTTCGCAGCTGATTATTCTGTATTTCGTCTCAATATTTTTCGCCCGCAGCATTCAAATCACAATAGTCACAAAAATATTCTTTTAATCTCAGTGAAAATAAAAAAGTACCCTTAAGATTATTTTCCGAACGAGGACCTAAAACTAATTTCAAAATCTTGGACCTTGTTATTAAATAATCAGCTTTTACTTCAAGATTAAGAAATGTTACGTTGAATAAAAAGGAAACACCTCCGAATTGTTTAAAGAAATTAGGTCAGAAATAAAATCAATTCGAAAATATGTACGCTACCTTTTTCCTGCGATCTGTGGCCTAGTTTTGCGGTCGTATTTCTTACGTAATAAAGTTTCTCGCGTTTGATCGGGCAGTGACGACGAAGCAGCGTACTTTACGATTCTGCATGGCTTCCGGTGAAACCTGTATTCGTTATTTCTGTGTGTTTCTACTTGGAACTATATAGAAAATGCTTTTGGAAGCTTCTACCGAACCGGGGTAAAAATTTGATTTCTCCCAACGTCTCATGGTAATATAAGCCCTTAAACGTATTACGCGTACCAACTGGGAAGAATTTTCTTTAGAAGTCTCTCGAGGAAGCATTGTAAACTGCATTTTGTTAGCCGCGCAGTCTAAGCGTCGAGTGTGCTCGAAAGGAGCCGCCTTGTTGGAATCGCACGGAAACGAGCGGAGAAATACGGTTAGCCGAAACGAAACTGCTCGTAGAATTCCCCGCGAGGAGGGCGGCGTCGAGTTTTACCACTCGACGAAGGCGCACGGGACGAGGGGGAGACGAATTCGGGGGTGTGCCGACTCCGATGGAACAAAAGCAACAGAAGAAACCGGTATTTCAGGCTGACGGAAGGGTTTCCCACCGATTGACTGATGTATTTTCGCTAGTGTTTCTCCCGCTCATTACTTAGAGGCCATGTAAGGGACGAGGTTAAAGGGGACTCGCTAACTTGCCAACAGTCGTAACGCCGTGCTGCACTATTTAAGATTACTGTTTCTTCGGCCGTGGAGCGGGAGAAAGTAAGAGATTTCTGGACGGGAACGGAAGCCTGCGAGCCCGGATTCAATCTGAAATGTCAGAAAATTAGATCTCAAAGGAGAGACTCGACTCTATCTCGTGCCATATCACACTTCCCCGGGACGAGACGGTTCGCAGGGTGAAAGAAGACGGTTGGATACTTTGCAGAGAGTGTCTGTTGGTGCAGGCACGCCATGATGCCAGGCGGAAGGCTGGTTGGCTGAAAGTCGACGGAATGAAAGCTGACGTTTGTGCGTTAGAGAAAATAGCTTGCTAAAGACGACCCTTTCTCTCTGCTAGCGAACGTTGGATTCTTCTCGGTCACGGTACTGCGGAGACATCGTTTGAAAGGCGCAAGATACGCTTCCCTGTGTTGCGCCAATACAAGGCTCGAGGAATTGTTAAAAGACTCGACAGAAATGGAATCTTATCACTACTTAATTGAGACTTCGTCGGGGATCGTGCTATGATCTGTTCTTCCTAAAATCAAAACTTTATTTCGCTATGAATTCCATGTTCACGAGTTTGACATTTTTCATTTTTATTCTTAAGATGCACAGACCATTACACTGCAGTTCAGAACTTTGATTCGATCATTGACGTATAAAGCTGATGCAACGTAAAGGTGCTAACGACACTGTGCATAATTAAATCCGCCCTAATGAATCGAATCTTGTCGAAGGTGCAAAAATTGTTGAAATCTAAACGTTACTTCCAAGGTGTTCATAAACGAGAACTGAGATTCCTGAACTAGCGAAGATGGCTTGTTAAGTTCCCTGGAATGCCGTGCTTCGGCAGCTCGATAGAAATACCTTCGATACTTGTAAAGATTCTTACATTGAAGGTAACTGATACCTGTGAATCTTTGTAATTCAATTAATACCGTTTAGTATTGTAACTTTGCACCGCGAAAATTCGTTAAACTTCAGCATTCTTAGTTTCCTTCGCTTCAACAAGATGATTCGTCTCGTTTCCAATTATTCAGACCAGTTGGTGCGGTTCTTATCGCTATTTTTATCGCCTGCTGCTGTTTCCCGTCAATGGTGTAGCAGTCGGCGAAATGAAAATATGTAAATTCAAACGGTCGCGGCAAAGGAATTTGATATCGTGCGAAAGATCGTATCGGGAAAGCGTAGAGAATCACTTAATTGGAATTGATGGGCCCCGCAAACGACGTGCATCCCAGAACTTTATCGATCTAAATAGTGTCGGCGGTACCGTTTCCAATTAGTTATTTCACCGAGTTTCTCGGCTTACCGCGATTCGTCCTGCCGGCTAAACTGCGCGCAGAAAGCTCTGATTCCGACCGCTTAGTTACTGAAAATGGTCGAAACAGCAAGCAGTTAAACATGTCCGACAGCCAACAGTGCCTAAGTAAATTCCCTTTTTCCCCGGGACTCCAATATTTCCATCCAGAAGATAGTTGTTCAATTTATCAACAGCTAGGCGTTAATACGAACGTTTGAAACCCGTTCAACTTTCCTTGGACAATTTTTTAAATATTAATCACGGCTTTGTAAAGCGTTTACAAATTCGTGTGATCGAGTGATTTTAAGTAAACTCGTATTCGTACGATAGAACAATTATTTTGTGGACTCACTTGACTTTTCATGGGATCCGTGTTAATTTGACACATGTAGAGACCCTCGTCCTCCTGTTGCACGCCTTTTATGTGAAGATTCCACATTGTATGATCGCTATGGGACACCGAGATCCTCTTGTTGTGAGTTATTACGTGATCGTGGATCGCCTGAATAGCCTTAGTGTCCGCCTTCACCCAGCCAACCTGTCGAAAACATTCGCATTATAAAAATTGGTAGCTGTCGTGATAAATGCGTCTTGGAAATCGCGGCGACCACCGACAAAGCGAGCAACTCAAATAAACACGAAATAAATGAAATGTTAAAAGTACACTTTTTAAATTCCGTGTCGCGGGTGTTTTTTATAAGACTCGTAAGAAGTTAATTATTGACTTTTAGAAACGTTATCATTGATGAAGGATAATTAGAGTTATGTCAATATTTGCTACAAAGGGCAGAGACAATGATCTGAAGAAGACGAAACAAATAGTGGGACCAAAGAAATCTTGATTAGTCCAAAAGATATCATTATAAAATAAAGAAAACTAGAAAGACAGTATCGAAGATGAGAACGAATCTTTGTTAAAGAGCGAGACATCGATGCAATCTAAGAGACTTTATAAAATTGAGAAAGATCCTAATAGCAACGTTATACTTAAATTTGTAAAAGACCTTACGCGATGTCGAGGGTTTGATTACAAAGAAACTTTTGCACCAGTTGTGCAATATGATTCTGTATAGTGTATTCTTACCGCATATCGAGATATGGAGATGATCCATTTCGATGTGAAGACGACATTCCTACATGCCGAAAGAGATTATGATAATTCTACTTTGCAATTCAAATGTTATGTGTATGGAACAAACAACGTTTGTTATTTTCAGAGGAGTATTGAATTAAAATGGAATCTAAAGATCAAAACATGGACTCTATAAAATTAAGAAAGAACCATTATCTAATTGAAACTGGAAACTTTGGTAGACGATATTTTGGATCTGATAAAAAGATTTTAATCCTATTAGGTTCCTGTTATACGAGTACACAGATGATATAGATTGTCGTTCTACTTCGAATCTCTATTTTTACTTAACGAGAACTCGATAAACTGGATCGAAGTTGGACAAATTTGATTGACGAACAACCAATAAAGATTTGAGATTTGTTACTAAATTTGTAACATATAATACGATCTATCAACGCGTATTAAAAGTAGTCAAACTTTAGACTTAGAAAGCTTTCTCTTTAATATGGTTTCCGTTTTATGTCGATCCAAACACAAAGAACACCGTTGCGTTAAATAATTTATCGATAATCGTAGTATCCTTATTATAACTAGTCGAACCGTTTACACCTATTCCTATTCCATAATCCAGTCTATAGTTACAATAGACAGTTATTGTAGGGAGATCCAGAGAAATTCCAGTGTCGACAGGGTTAGGAAGGGGAAGATAGTCGACGCTGCCCATACCTTGTTGGCAGGCCGACTTAGTGACGTATCTGTGTGAATCTAACTTGGTAGTTGTGTCTCAGGAATGGGTCAAAGTAAATGCGTGTCTGTGTGACAAGATGGTCATCGGGCAATAGGTGATATTGTTTATGGTGCCAAATATTCAGGTGAATAGGCTCGACACGAACGATAAGCCTGGTGGAAACTCCTACTAGAATTACTTGCTGATCTCCCTACATTGAATACAGTTCAAGATTTTACAGAGCTCGTATTTTCTCAGGTTCAATCAATAATAATATTACATAGGTAAACATGATACAGTCAACAATAACGTATCCCTTAATTTTTCCTTTTGATAATCATTTTCGTCCAAATCAACTGGGGTTAGGGTCAATTGTTGATACCGGTCAAATGACTGGACGATCAACGCCGTCGGGTGAATACGAAAGTTTCCCATAGAAGTGCCCTTCGTTTGTCAGGGAAGTGCAATTCCCACGAACTGCCTTCTCGAAGTGACTGATTCAATTTAGTAAGCAATTTAGTAGAACCCTGCCGTCTGAGCTGGTTAGTAAAGTCTAGGACCCTCTGGTCAGATCGAAAGGGTTAATGAGACGACAGCACACGGAACCAACGAGGACGATCAGAGGCCACAGACGTGTTCATAGATTTCGACACCGGGAACACCGCAATTTCCCTATAGACAGGTCGAGTACGGAATACAAACAAGCCGGATACCTACACCATGGGTGGAAGAGAGGCACGTATAGGCGGCTCGTACGCGCCTTCTATCTCCTTGGCTAAACTTCGGGCGATATTTGCATTTTCCTTCGAATATTCCAAATCTGGCGAAGTCGCAAGAGCGGTACTACCGGGCCTCGAGAAACGCTTGTATTAATAGAAAAGGAGTTGCCGTGGTGCTCCAGGGATGTCGTAATGGGGTTCGAAATTGTTTTCGAAGAGTGGCTTGTACATTCTGCGAGAAATAGATATATTCCTCGTCAGATCAATGCACGATCAACGTTATTGTACGCCCCTGGTTCTTTTCCTTGCTTTGCGTACACTGGACATGCGTGGGTGCGAGAGTGGGACTACAGCAGTATTGTGTAGCATCCCATCGCGACGTGTTCTGTTTTTAATAACCGCACGCGTTATTTATTTTTGTAGGTATCCATGAGCTCTACTTCCCTACTAAATTTCAATGAGATAGGTTCACTATTATAAGAGTTATGGTCGTTCGAAAATTGGACCATTTGTATGGGGTTTTCCTCATTTTATGGGGTTAAGGAACAACTTTTCGAATATTCTTAGAATTTCTATATATTCTTCATTAAAATACGCGTCGTTTGCTTTTTTAAACATCAAAATCCTTCAATCCGTTCAGAAGTTATGACCTTTTAAAGATACGCATGAAATTTCAGGGAAACGTATCAACGGTATGGTCAGACATGATATTTTCGGTAAGGAATTTTTTTCTCGAAACTGAGTAAGATTTCGGGGGTATGTGTAATGACCAAAAATGATTGTAATCGACCCCTGCAACCGAAAATAATTTTTTTAGAACGATTTAAAATTTTTTATTTTTTTCGAAAAATTTCACCTTCTCGAATTTTTTTCTCGAAAATGCGTAGGATTTCGAGGGTATCTGGAATGACCAAAAATGATTGTAATTGACCCCTGCAACCGAAAATAATTTTTTTAGAACAATTTGAAAATTTTTTAAACCAGTCAAATTTGTTTGTCTCAAATTCTGTTAAATTTATTTTTCGTCGTGTTAGTTATTGATTAGTCCCAACCGTTCATCAATGATAATGATATTTTGCAAGTTTAATGTAGTTTATTATGCAATTAGTCCAGACAATGGTCTACGATTTGTCGGACAGTGGATATTGAATTACGAAATAATCCTGCTGGGATTGCGAATGCACGCCTTATTCGCGTCGTCAGACTCGTCATTCCGGGCGTTAAACTTAAAATGAAAAATTAGCAACAGTCGCTCGTTACCACTTTACTCTTGCATAATGTCATTAGACGCTCGTAGCCAGATTATTTATCTTTTTGTAACAGTGCCAAAACGATCTTAATGCGAGCAAGCTGGCTTATTACAACACAACTTTTCTTCTTCCCCACTTCTGAGCGCTTGCTTTTAAATTTTCATAGTTACTTTGTTCCGTTTTCTTTGGTTCACTGAAATTGAAACACGTGTTACGGCATTCCTACAGTAAATCGGTCAATTTTCCGTAAGTATAATGCAAATAATGGAACGAAAGTGGTTTTCATCCGAGCAAACACAAATTCATTTACACAGTCAATTCCATTCATATTCTGAAACAGCGATATTAAATGTTAGTAATACTGTAGATATTAAAGCGGTGGATCGGGCAAATAGGCGATAACTTTGTTTTTTTAATAATAGCCAATGGGAAGGAGAATAGTAATCAGTTGAATTATGTATCTTCGGTAAAAATTCACCTTTTATGCTTTGTAGGTGAGGTACAAGTAGCTGAGATAAATTCTTTTCGTGATTATAAAATTTAATATGACGTTGCCAGGAAAAACAAGCAGCCAGCAATTATTTCTTTTATTTTTACGACGTTTCTTAATTTAATTACAAACGTATAATGAGAACATTTTATTAAATCCGCAAAAATAATTTTTATTTCGTTAAAGTGCACTTAATTAAAAATTGCACGTTAAAACTTGAGCAGAAAAATATGTTTTATAAAATACCAATTAACTCTCTTACATCCATATAATTATCACAACGCGAGTATCTTTATATCTAGAATTAAATTATAGAAAAGATTAATTTTGGAAATGATATACATCGCTAAAGAAAATAATACTATCAATTTTACGTCAGACGTTGAACGAGTAAACAAGATTTATCTTTGTCTCGTCGATTAATAATAAATGATTTCCTACACACTTCTAGATACCAAATAATCAGCGACTTTATTTCCACGTTCTGCTGTCTATTTAAACATAGTAGTTAAGTTTAAAGTAAAAGAATAAATCCTAGAAAGTTTAAATCTAATTAAATTAAAACGAAAATTGGGGGATTTTAAAAAGTTATTATTGGTCGCTCTTACATTTTGCCCGTTCCACGATGTACACAGTGACGTGTAATGAAATTGTGTTCACGACGACGTATATGAAATCTAATACGGCAAGGGGAACGGTTCTATTTTTGTGACCAACCACAGGGACGAAGCCGTAGAAAGGATATCGAATCAAAAAGAGTGCGCGTGAATTTAACGAAATGAATTATTCGAGGAATTACTTTTATCACGGTAACAGTTTTCCCGAGTCGGAACAAAGAAATTTCGAACCATTGTTTAATTTAACGAGACACCGTACAAATACAAAAGAATTATTAGCGACTTCGATCGAAAATATTTGACCGATTGCTAACCGTTTTAATTGGAAATATCACACTGATTATAAGTAACGCGAATCTGAAATATTGAGCTATTAATTAATCATTCAAATTGATGTTGGACGCCCAAGTGTAGAGTTACGCGAATCGGTTCCATGATGATTTATTTAAATTATGGCAGTCGATTAATGCACAGTTCTGCGATGAACGCGATTCCATGACCAAAGTGGAATCATCAGGGGAGGGATGTTCGAGTGTCGGATATTCCCGCGTAAGAAAGGACGGAGGTATAATATCTGACTTCCAGATGGTTAACTGGTGATACTCGTGTTTGTTCGGATAGCTCTCTACGACTGACAGCGAACTAACTGGCGTGAAGAGATTAGCTCCAAGTAACACGTACGAGGAACACCCTGACATCCATCCGTGTCGATTCGACATATTTTATACGAAAAAATTATATTACACTGCCGTTCGTAGACTTTACCCGAGAGTTCTGTGTTTTTAACGCGAACAAGCTGAACAAGTATAAAGCAATCTACTAGGGGTAAATATTCTTGTTTCTTTTCAAGAAAAATACGTGTACCACTCCCGTTGATTCTTTTTCTTGAACAACTGTGTTATCTTTAATTTAAACCGTGACCGCGTACGGCCAGAAATTGTACCGCTCGAACAACTTCCTCTGCATTACGAACCGTAACACGTTTTTCACGATGTTATACTTTATTCGGCGTTGATACAACTTCCACATAATAACGAAAGTGTGAGAAGAAAACGTGAGATTAAGTAACGATCTTTTCGCGAGCAACGAAAGACATTTTTGCGGCGCAACGCTTGCGTTACGCAAGGCTATTTAAATGCTTCATCGGACGGAATGTACAAAGTGTAAATTTATAATCGCGTTTTGCAACTGAGAAAAAGAGAAACGGGCTGAATAATCAGAATTACTGCCGGAAACGAATATGTATACGCGTGACTCGGCTACTCGCAATAAAAATTATATACATCAGCGGTCGATGAATTTTCATAAGGGATACTTACCCTGTATCCTCCCAAATGTTTGACCAGGCACGTAAAAGTTGCGTCCCTTCCGAGCGGTACCGTTAGATTTGTGATAGGACCAGCGAATTCCGGTGGAAAAGCACCGCCTAAAACAGATAGGATGCGCATGAAAAACTCTCCTTGAATTTGCATATCGTACTCGCAGTAATCTCGCAACATGAAATTCATTCACTAAGCAAGACGTACTTATTAAAAAACAGCAGACCAAGAGAATAAGTAGCTGAAAAAAACCTTATCGTTGTTTGTTCATGAATTCCAGAGTAAAGGAAAAGTTTGGGATTTCGTCCGTTTATTTCAATCGCGGAAATAGCAATAATTGTACGGGGGTGAGTCGCGCAATTGAAACGGATCATGTCTAGAATTCGGTACAAGGTAAAAAACAACTATAGAAGAATGAGTTCAATATTTAAAAATTCAGTGTTTCGTGAAATATTTCAAGGGTTTAATTACTTATCATCTCGATTATAGTTTTGAGAGCTCGAGTTTATATTTACTTTTTTGTAGCTTGAATAATTTTTCATACATCGATATGAAATTTACAATGTTCGTTTTCGTCGAAGATATCTTTCTCAGAAAATCTAATGGAACAAAAATCAATTCTTTTAACGTTCCCGGCTGAAATCTCCTTTTGAAATGCGGCCTTTAGAATTTTCGGTCTTTCTCGAATGTCAACGCATGATACTAGTGTATATCACATACACAGCAAACCCATTCTTCCATCGTACCGAGGTAGGTTTATTGGTACGTAACAACGTTGCAGTCGCAACAAGTAGAAAAATCGATTGCTCGATTTACTCAATTGAAACAACGGAAATAACGAACCGAAAACTCTTTGTTTCCAACTTCTTTGTAACTGGAGTTCTTCGTTGTACAACTACGCAAACTGTCAAAGAGAAATATAAACCAGGATTCAAATGCGATGTTTTAAAATTGGAATAGCATTTGAATACGCGTATTACGTTTCGCATTTAATGTCGCGGTTTAAATTACTTTTGTACTTATTATTTATCACTCCGCAGATCCATACGTAAGCTTCGGACATTGTTCAAGCAGAAACGGTGATGTTGGTTTCGCTGTCGTTTTATCGTGCGCATTTGTTTATGCAAATCCATTAAATCCTCTATCATGGTGTTTACGGAACTGTTTTTCTAATCGCGACAGCAATGTTTCTGAATTAAAATACGTTCACAAAATGGAAGTCGTAAATGTTTAAACCATCATTTCCACTTTACGAGGTCTTTCGGGGGTTTCATCTAATTTCTTGCTGGAGATTTTTTAAAAAATATTATTTCGTTCATATTGAACAGAACGAATATTAAAACGACATTCGATCACCAAACGAGGTTGTTGATATTTTCGTTGACAATTTACATGTATTTATAGAAGAAAAACGGTCAACGTTAAATAGGCCGTGGAGGCTGAGTGTAAGTGCATATATTATTAGAGTAGATTGAACAGGTTTAGAGCGGATCGAAATCGGTCTTATCTTAGCCCAAAGGTGAGAGGAACGAAAATAACTCCTACTTCGAAGCTAAGGATATTAAAAGAATTTAAAATACTTGAATTCACAGTCTTTCCAACTCACTTGAAAGTTTCATTTTTTGTATACAGGATTTTCTAAGTAACTTTTTACAATTCGAAAACGATTTTAATAATTTAGATATTGAATTCTATGAATTTGAAGGGCTATCAAACTGGATTGTTGGTCAATATATTTAATTTGCTAAATGTTCGATACATTCGCCAAGCACTTGTAAATATTTATATTTCACGACGATTATTAATAGTAATTTAATACGAAACGTTAGAAATATCACTGTATATCAAAATTTTCGATAATAGCACGGAAAAGAAACAGCATCCTTTCGTTCAGGATATTCTACGACTGGTTGTAACAATTGTCGATACGAGGTAGAATGAGGTCACTTCAGTTGAAAATTTTTCTACTACAGTTGACAAATGGAATACTTGATGTAGGTGTATGTATAATAAAACGTTTTTACATTTCACAAGTACCTCGCCATTTGCCCGTATATTGGTGTTGCGCTCTGGTTGATATGGTTTTTAACTGACAATGAGTTTCACGTTAACGGAATTGTCTTTCAAAGTTTAAAATTTCTGTGCAAATAATAAAGCACGGACAAATGAGTATAAATGTAATATAAATTTTATAACAGCGGTACGAAACTATTTTCACGATTCTGTTTTAACGTATAATCATAAAAGGTACAATTTTAGTCTGTCATTAAATATACGTGTAAATATAATGGCTTTTAATATTAAACCAATTCTCTTGACATTATATTTAAATGCATTTTTTTGTTATTTGGCAAAATTTGAAATTCGTTTATAGTTTACTTTTGTAATTATACCAACACGTTCATTTTATATTTGATACGCTTTGAAAACTGCGACTTCTTACAAATTTCTCCGTGTTCTGTAAGTTACATTCACGATCTAAGAATTGCAGTCGTAAAAATAGGTTTATTTAACACTTTTTAAACGTTACTCCACGTTTTAATTTTAGCAGAATAATGACTCAGGGCGAGTGGTACGCTACCACGTTGAAATTGGAGTGTACATTTTAACGAGAAAGAAATGTTATGTTTTGCATCAAAAAGTACGGTAACCAAGCTTCTGTAACACAAAGATTTTTGCGTGATATTGTATGAGTTGTATAAAGTTTTTCCACGAAGATAAAAAATTAGTTTCTCAGGCGACATGTAATGCTAAATAAATATGTTCACAAAGTTCACGAAGTACACGAAGTGCTCTGCAATATACAATATATCATTGTTTCGATCTAAAGCAGGGAGAATAATTCGTGGAACGTATTGTTTTCCCGTTGTCTACTTTATTACTTCACTACACTTTTTCTGTCAATATCTACGAAATAAGACAGCGTACTCGATTGTAATCGATCGACGAAGGAACAAAAAATATCCGATAGGGAATCACGGTAATCAGATTCCTCCCTCGATGGATTTTTATTAATCAGCTTTTTTTTATTTGTTGAAAATAAGCTCTCAGAAGTTTCATAATATGGCCAGTACGGAAATTGAAATAAATTACGGATTTATCGAAGATAAGACGGAAAATCATTTTGAGAGACATGACAAAAATAACTAAATTGAATAAAATTTTCCAATTAATTTGCGTGCAAATCGAAAATTGAATTTATTTTATTAAAATAATTTCCAAGATATTCTCTGCTCATCGATCGAATCAGGTTTTCGCTAGCTGAGGTGTGCAATTCCTTGATTTTCATCTTTCTCAATTTCCTTATCAAAGGTCGTGCACAGCAAAGAAATGTCTCCAGTATCGCTCCCATGTCAATTATGCACACCGATCCACGAAAATCACCGATGCATTTGTCCGACGTAAAATTCTTCGACGGGAGCAGCTATCGCGAAGCAAAGACGCACTCCAATTAAAACCAGCCCACGATGGGGGGGGGGGGGGGATGCTATTCTAAAGGCATTAAATCAAAATAATTAACTCGGGGCAGTTTCCTCGAGAGTTTTAAATCCGTTTTCCGGGCGACATCGGAAATATGAAGGGAACAAATGTCGAGCAGCGCAGAACGGTGCTCAAAAGAGCCGAACTAAGACCCAGTAATGAAATAAGAGGCAACACTTTTTACTTGAACGGGTAACTGCCGCGGAGGAGGAGGAACGGAAGGAATCCGTGGAAAAGATAAGCTCGGAGTCAAGCCGTGGGATCTTAGACGAGACAATCTTGACCTATTTGTCTCATAACAGCGGTAATAGGATCGGAAAGTATTATAAGTAGAAGTGACAATCGCCGTGGGACAAGCAATCTGCCGAGTGGCCGAGAGCAAAGTAAATTGATGGCGCCCAGCATTACGTGGAAATAAAAGCGAGGAATAAACGGCCACTCGCCATCGAGCTAGGAAAGATGAAATTCCTGTATTGAGTCCGTGACCGGGGAAGTTTCGTATTGTAATTTAAAAGTCGTATTAATTTTCGAGTGCCCTCGATGCGCCCAGGATCGTGAACAATCTTTTGTTTCCTCGCGACTTTCAGCGGCCAAAGAAAATATAATGGTTTTTTTTTTGCATTTCTCGTAGTTCGCGTAACGTCATTTACATGGACTGTTCGCCGAAAGGTGGTCCCAAACGAATTTCAACACGCGAGAAAAACTTAATAAATCGTAGAGAACAGAAAATACGTTGCATCTCGATAGAACCATTACAATATTTCGAACGTTTCGGTATAATTTGCGTATTCTGTTCATCGTAATTATTGACTGTAAATATTGGAGTACATTCCCGATCCCAAAATCAATCCTGTTGGAGTAACATGCAATTTCCTGTTTCAGTTACGCAATTAGGGCCTCTTTATTTGCAAACTGTTACGCCTAAACAAGAGTCGACGGTTATGCATGATAAGCGAATTAAAACTGTCGTTTCGATTCAAAGTTATCGGTATTACAATCTCTAAAAGGAAACAAGGTAACGTTAAAGTCGCGTGGACCCACGGAACTAAACTCGAACGAATCGAAGTACTCTAATAGGAACGAGTGCATCGAACGTTCAAAGCTGACCTTTCCTTCTGTGAATAGAAACGTAGTGCAGTAAGATTCGACTGCACAATGATAAACGGAAAGTAACGCGGAACGTAAAGGAGAATGTCGAGACTTTCAAAATGATACATCATCCATATAATTAAAAGAAATTTAATCGGCTAAAAGAATCGTAGAAAAATAATACTCTTACGTTTGTCCACTTTTACATTTTCTTCGTGTAAGTACTAGGCACTCGTAAAACGTTGAAAAGTTTTTTTTTTTTTTTTAAAATGCCTTGTAACGTTGGAACAATTTACGTGCAGCTTCGTAAAAGAAAACTCGTAAACTTTTAATGGGAGAGTAACAACGCTCGTGTCCAATTGAAAAGATGCTTGACAGTTTGATCGCGTCCATAAATCGTTGGTATCCATCAGATTTATCAATATATCGCGCAACAGGCAACGTTCTTCCAAGTCCAAAACTTTTCAGAAACAGCTTATTATCGAACTTTCCAGGGCAACTTATTGCCTATATTAAATATCGTAAAATTCCTAACTTCCACGGAATGTTTGCGTCAGCGTCGAATTAGTATTCTGGACATAACGTGCACTTCCTCTTCCGTAATAAGGAATTTTATTAATCGTGACATGGCAAGTTTCTTCTCGCGTTATTCCTCGTGTCGTGTAGCCTGTGTGTTTACTCCTAACGAAATATAATCTACGAACAAGCTTTCCTATCCGGTAAAAATGTGCCAGGGTTCGCATATTCGCAAAGTATTATGCTCAATTTTTCTGAACGTTGTCAGATTTCGTTTAGCAAGACAAGCACAGCGTGAGAACACCGGAGAAATGATTTTATCATCGCAGTCTTGAATGCACTTTTATATATTTTATTTAATTTCTTCACATTTCAATCATTCACATTGTGTAACGAAACTAATATTTTTTATATTCATTTTCAAACATTCTACGTTTGGTATGAAATCAGAATTGAATTTTTATTCAAACTGTCTGATTTGCTTGCTGCAACTATTGGTTTCGGTAAATTCAAGCAAGCTTTATTGGAGTTTTTAATCTATTATTCACGATTATCTGTCTCTCTGTCGTATACATGGCCATCGTTTCTCTTCCTGCAGCTTCTTACGCTCACAAACCGTTCCGTTGATCATTTTCTTTGCCTCCATTGTGGTTTTTTATGCTCATCCTTCGCTTTTGTGCTCCTTTCCGAAAAATACCAGATGCGGGAAAGAGAACAGTATTGGCATATGCAATGGAGATACGTGTAAATATATGATACATATTCAGGCGATGAAGCCAGAAAGCTTAATTCGAATTAATTGTATACATCAGCGACGTTTCACCATCGCGCCATATAAATAGTTTGCATTGCTTTGTGAAAGCATATACCTAATAAATGATCTACAAAGTGAATTAAGTAAATGCACGATACTTCCCTAACGCGATTATTACGAAATTATTACTGACCGATCCATTTAATGAACATATTTCAGTGCGAAGCTAATTTCGCTGCGCGAAAAAGAACGTCGGTCTTTCTATAAACGTGACTTTAATTAAAGACATACCAGGGTTCCGCATCAATTATTTTTTCAACACTCCGGGTGCCTTTTATGTGGGGTGAAACGACGAAATTCGAGAATTTAAAAACAACCAGTGTTCATTGTTTCGAAAAAGAAATTCACTACTGCTGTTTACTTAATGATTCTACCGACAATGTTGAATTTATACAATTTCTTCCATCTCATTTTAAATTAAAATTAATTGATAGTAAAGTAGTTGATTAGTTTCATCAAAAAATTTAGAACCTTTTCCCTCCTGTCGAGAAGTATTTGTTGCACATGAAAAGACTCTGATATATAAGTAATTAATTTCAGAACAGACATATTTAACGATCAAATATCGCGACACCTGCGCGATATTTCCATAGAATTAAATTAAATATAATTTCATTTCAGTCCATGTACAACTGTCCGAAATATGTTCGAGAACGTTTTGCAGCTACTGCGCCATTCTGTGCATAGTAACTTGTACGCGTCACTAGCTTTTAATTTTTTGACTCCTTGAAACGAGCACGGTTCAAAAAGCATGCTACATCGTTCGTAAATAGAGGCAGGAACAATGTCCTGGAAAGTTCGACGAAAATTTATATATCTATTGGCTGGGGAATTAATTAGAAACTTACGAATTTACTGATTGAAAACTTAAACTGAGAATTACGGGTATTATCTTTAGACTGTCGAGTGTAACTCTTTCTGGCTAGAGAAATATTCGCATAGTGGAACCGTGAAAGCTCGCAGAAGTTGGTTTTGAGTTTTCACGTTTCGCTTCTGCATTTTCCTCTCTCCCTCTGTCATTTATATCTCCTTACTTTGTCGTTTGTTTCCATTATGCAGCTCTCGTCGTTGCTGTTTCAGATAGCGAATAAAAATGTTCAATTTAAACGATTCTACAAAATATTTGCCAAAAAATTAACTGCTCGAGGTCCACCACAAGTCGCAAAAATGATCTCACGCTTTTAATCGGCGGAATCAAGGTTATCCGCCTAAAGAATCGCGATTATCGGATATCAGAACAAGGAGCGTACCGAGCCATTGAATCTTCCGATCGAAGAAGTTAAAGTTCCTGCTTTTTTTTTTCTTTCTTCCGTCGAACCATACCTCTGTCTTGGCTGAGTCTGCTCTTTTTCATTTTTCTCCATTTTCCTTCACAACTTTACATCTTATTCGTTTGAACATCCGCCCTTGTTTTTATTCTTTTCCTCTCATTCTCATATGCATTCACTCCCTTTTTATCAATTTGCATCTTTTCCTTCTCCCCTCAGTTTCTTTTCCGCGTGGTATTTCAGATCCGTTTTTTCCTCCCCCTTTTATTTGCACTAGCGTTCAGTTTCTTTTTCCCGCCGTCTCTAGCGTTCTGCCGTTTTACTTTGCCTATCGTAATGAGATACCGAGTCAAAGCGTCAATGAGACGAGGCACAGACACGAGTTCGATTTCAAATCGGGATCGAAACATTCGCGTGAATGCTAAGTGCATTCGGTTCCATAAATGTAAATATCAAGCGAGGACGTAGCACGGAGAACGCGGGAGGCCGGAGCATCGAAAAGAGAAAAATAGTTTTGCGCAGTTCGCGAACTTTTAACGCGGCTGTATTATGAACAGATGGAAATGAACTCACAGATATCGATCTCCATTATTTTAGAAGTTTTATTCCCAGCATCGTTTTGCGTCTGGATCCTTCCATGGAGCTATATTTTTCTGTAAACCTCGTTTCCTTAACGTTCCATCTACCGATTCGTTCGAATTACAATTTCCTTTTATCGATTAGTAATAAAGTTCAATTTGATAATTTCAGTGTCACTGATTAATTTGCTGGACCTTCGATAGGTAAAATACCTGACAACGTGAAAGTAAAATATTCCATACTTCGCCTGAGAATGAGAGACCACTCGTACTGAGACACAAATCGGCATAAGCACGTTGGCAAACGTTTAACAAGGACAGACCGCGTGTGCTTTCGTAGTTAATTATCGATTTTTTCCCCCCTGCTGAAACGAGAAAGATAAGAGTATTACCACTCGCGATGTTAAGGGTCGTGCATCGAGCAGCGTTGATAATTTTTTACATTTTTTCCCTCTGGAAACAATTTTCCCGTAGCTACCGAAATGAAATGTTGAACGACACTCGAGAAAGTTCGTAAGTGGTGGTTGGAATTGATTTAACCTAATTTATTCTTGAGTTTGGCTGCGTTGAATAGCCACTCCTTTCGCTTCGTCGTTCGTTAAACAGCCGATAAGCAGAATTTCTCAATTGGACGGAAGCCTCCTTTCAGCACCTCGCACGTTCCTTCAAGACCTTATTTATCCCTTTCGTTGTCGGCCATTAGCGCTCGATATTCGATATAAGGAAAATGCACAACCCTTCGCACTTACTCGTTCCGTGCACTTTTCACAGTCTTGCTTTAGTACGACGGAATTATTATTTCTGGTAAACGTCTTTATGCTTCGCTCGACCCATGAATACATTTTATGCATAAAGGAGGATCTCGAATTGGAGATTTTAAAAAAAAAAAAAAATTATAAAACATTGAGAGCGTACAGTGGGATTTCTTCTTGAATAGTATGCCATTTTCTTTTTTGTTGCACGAATTAATTCAGAAGGGATGAAAACCGTTCGTAAAAAGATTAAAAACATTTGCTCTTAGAAGAGTGAAATAAAATTCCCAATATCGTAACGAACAATACAGTACTTGGCTTTAATGTCAAGTTTAATGTAAAATAAAGACTTTGGTGCACGTAATAAAATACTTATTTAAATATTAATTCAAAAGGCTATGCAAAGTTAATGTTTTTAATTGATTTGTAATGAATCTCACTGATTAATATTAAAAATTACCACTCAATATTTAACGTAAAAATTATACTTTTCATTATACGTTCTTGTTTCCAACAGGAAGATGAATTTTCACATATGGATAATTATTACTCTAGCACACGTTTGTTCAATGCTTTCAATGTTCGGTATTACTACTCGTTATTTAATACAATGCACACGATCCCTTGTAATTTCCCCACATTTTACACGCCTAAACTAAAATACAGCAATAATTAATTCATATTTCAATCTGGATTTACGCTTTGACGCGCTTGTTTTATTATACGCTTTAATAAATAATTTCACTTTGAAGGAAAGTACTATAAAAATCTCTTTTCTCTTTATGGATATTCGATGCCTGTAAATTTTATATCACGCTTATGCAAATCAAAATTTCATGAACCATTATTAAAAGAGCAAAAATCAAAGGCAAAAGCAATTATTTTCGGACAAAGCGATCGTCTTTCGCGATTAACCGAAATTTCGATAAAATAAAAATATGATAAGTAAAGTGAAGGTAATTGGAAAGGTAGATAAACCGAAAAGCAAAAAGCAATGATGACTGTGATTAGCGATAGATTTCTTGACCTTGTTGAATTTTTATTCCTTTAATTTCGTCTTAACAATATATGTCAAGGTCAAGGTCACCCCAAACTTTTTTTCTAATCTCTACAATTCACCCTTCTATTTCGAGGTTCGAGCGTTTGTCTTTTTCATCGACTTCTAGAGTATGTGTACCGCGAGCTAGAAACCGATTGTCTGCTCATTCTAATAGGAAGATTCGTGATCATTGTCTTCAATAGCGATGACATGGGTGACAGTATCAGGTCACAAATTGTCGAGGAACGGTTTCATAGATATTGCTCGCGCAATTGATACGCCGACTACGAGAATGGATGCTTCCACGAAAGATACCTCTTCTTTAACGCGCGTATTTTCTATGGCGGATTCTTCGACGAAAACGAGGCATCGTCTGCCGCGTGAGTTGTGATTCCCCTGACAATTTACGCAAATAACAGGATCCCTCGTGCAACTGCTTGCCACAAATGCGGACCCCCGGTGCTGTGATATTTTGCAACCACCATTATTTCTCAAACCGGATGTACTGTAGAGATGCAGGGATATACAGTTCCACGTTTGAAACGGGGAACGCTATCCTAGCGTTTTGAAGGAGCGATGATTTATTGGAAGTCGGAATATGGGTCGCGGATTACCGTAGAATCTCATCCTTTCTCGTCATTAATTATATGACACTTAAAACTCCCGAAACGAGCCGAAACACGAACTTTATCGTCGAGTTCGATTGATAAAACAATTCGAAGAATCGTAACGATGAAACGATAACGCGTCCCTCGAGTAAGTTAATCAAGATGCTGTAAAAATCATTGCCCAAACGACGACAACTTTAACAAAAGCTAATAATTTATGGGAGCGTCGTTAATTAAAGTTCGAAACCGCCGGAGTTCGTTTTACGATGCTGCATTTTGCCGCTCAGAACTAATCGATAGAAATCGATACCCGATGGGAAGGAGCACCGTCATCCTGTGCACCGCTGGTCCATGCATTCTCAGCGTTATCCTTCTTCCTCTTTCTCACGAGAAACGCAGTCTGCGCTTATTGCGGGGGCGGATGCCTCCCTGCGGAGCTGCTTCGAAATAACCGTGATCGCAAAACGACAGTTTCGCGCTTACAATAAAGCCTCGATGCTTGTTTCGAACGAGTTCCACATCGCGAACTATTCGATGTAATCGTGACTTTCCAGGCGTTATGCTTCCTCGAGAAAACCTTAAACGCGGCTGCAGGCGCGCATAGTTGTAAATTGCGTGAAAATCCCTGAAATTGTCGAGAAATAATCGATCTTCCTGTTCTGGTGGCTGTTTCGAGGTTTCCCAAAACGTTGCCTTTCTATTATTTGCACGTTATTTATACAGGGTGTTTAGCCACCCCTGGGAAAAATTTTAATGTGAGATTTTAGAGGCCAAAATAAGACGACAATACAGAATATCAGTTTCTTGATTGACACTTCGTTAAAAAGTTATTAAAAAATTAAATTAAAAATTTCAAATCGTTCTGGAAAAATTGTTTTGAACTAGGGGGTCAATTACAATCATTTTTGGTCAATAGATGTACTCCAGAAATCTTACCCACATTTTAGAAAAAAATTCGAAGTGTGAAATTTTTCGACAAAATTAAAAAATTTCAAATCGTTCTAAAAAAATTATTTTCGGTTGCAGGGGTCAATTATAATCATTTTTGGTCATTACACATACCCCCGAAATCGTACCCAGTTTCTAGAAAAAAATTCGAGAAGGTGTGAAATTTTTCGACAAAAATAAAAAATTTTCAAATCGTTCTAAAAAAATTATTTTCGGTTGCAGGGGTCAATTACAATCATTTTTGGTCATTACACATACCCCCGAAATCGTACCCAGTTTCTAGAAAAAAATTCGAGAAGGTGTGAAATTTTTCGACAAAAATAAAAAATTTTCAAATCGTTCTAAAAAAATTATTTTCGGTTGCAGGGGTCAATTACAATCATTTTTGGTCATTACACATACCCCCGAAATCCTACGCATTTTCGAGGAAAAAATTCCTGACTGAAAATATCATGTCTGACCATACCGTTGAGATGTTTCCCTGAATTTTCATGCGTATCTTTAAAACGTCATAACTTCTGAACGGATTGAAGGATTTTGATGTTTAAAAAAGCAAACGACGCGTATTTTAATGAAGAATATATAGAAATCGTAAAAATATTCGAAAAGTTGGTCCTTGACCCCGCAAAATGAGAAAAACCCAATAAAACTGGTCCAATCTTCAAACGACCGTAACTCCTACAATAGTGAACGTATCTCATAGAAATTTAGTAGGGAAATAGAGCTCTTGGATACCTAGAAAAAAGTATTAGTAAAACAAATTTATTAAAAATCAAAAACGAATTTTTAAGAAAAATCGACAGGTGTCTAAATTTTAGCCACCTAGCCGAACACGCTCAATTATATTTGATCGACCTAACTGCTTGGAGAAAGACAGATCTTTTCTCAGCGTGAATACACACGCAGCAGAGGCAATACTATGTCGATTTGTAATTGATTACGTGACTTGCATCGCAGAGACGGACGTCATCAATGCGTAATACTTCTTTCGGAGAAGGTATACATATGTGCCTTCGCCGTTTACCAATGAAAATTAATCTGAAACGTCGCTTGAGACAGCGACGATAATTTACTCCGCACAAAGCAAAGCTAGCGGAGTTTCTTTCAATCTACGAAACTCCAGTGGCCCGAGTAAAGGTTATTGCGTTGCTCCAATTATCCATTACCTTTCACGGCAGAATTAGTGGATAATGAAGTTGAGGAAAAGTTTAAGCAAAGTCGCAATTCATCCGAGAGTGTACTTAATTCAAGAGGGGCACGCTACGCGCTCGTACTACACGGCTTTCATAAGTCTATCTGCTTCAAGTAATAAAGAGAGAAACTGAGAAGCCAGTTGTCGTACCGTTTGTCGTATTTATCAACAAGCCCGGGTAAAAAGGGAATTCGAATTAGCCGGGACCTTTTCAGGAGCATCCTCGATTCCATGGTTGGAAAATAGTTTAACTGTAGTTCTGGACTTAACTTTCCAGCGAGCTACTAAACTAAAATGATATACAATGGACGGCTATCTAAAGAGTTTCAGAGAAATAATTAAATCTTTGGAGAAGTGCAACTGTATCTTTACGGACAATGGACGTTATAAAAGCACAGAAATTCTCGGGATTACCGACACATCTACGTGTACACCAATATTGCAGGGTATTGTCTCATCGAGTAGTTCAAATGACAAATGCAGGAGACTTTTGTAAAACGGTAAAATCGTAGGGCATTTAAAAAATAATGAAATTAACTTGACATAAAAAAAATTTTTAACAGGCTTAACGATATCAAAATATCACTTAGATATTATTTTAATCGTAGATAATAGTTATTTGAAGGGAACTGTATAAAGAATTGTTTTATTCTTTGAATAATGGACTTTACGAACTCTATTGAAGCTAATAAATATAAAGTGTAAAGGAAATGTGGCGTGGCGATAAAGTCAGGTAGACAACGTATAGTTTTTTTTCCAAGGAAAAAGTAAGAAGCCCGAAACGGGGATAAGGAATAAATATACCGATGTGATTGGCCGCATAAATTTTCAGGCGAGCACGGTCTCCTTTTTCGACGGTGATATTTTTCGGGAACTCGGCGATTCATCCGGTTTGCCTGGGAAAGGGAACAGCATAGCTGGCACTCGCAAAAAGTAATATTTCACCGCCGGAAGAGTCGTAAGGCCAATATCATCGTATATCGTCGGTGACAGCGTGCGTTTCAAAAGCGGATTAGTTCCGGTATTGTATTTACAGGTGGTCGTGAAGTGAACGGCTTAGTTGCAAAATTGGCCGTGTCGCTCGCTTTGCATTGTATCTTGTAGCATTCGTCGGATTTAGTTGTTTTTAAAATTCTCCCTACGAAAACACATCCCGCCGTTACCCGATGATAAATCTGGGCATTATCCGAAACGATTTAATCGCGATTACATGAATAATAAATTATCGTAATTATTGTGGTTTCATCTCCCAATATTTCACACGCCGCTCCAATCACGCAGACTAATGCAGCGAAACGTCAACTATTGGAATTAAAAAAAGTATCTTATTTGGAGAAACATGAATATTTTGATTATAAATATAGACACGTCAAGTCTTTTCACAATAGAGAGGAGATGTGGACTATCTTTATGCATATAAAGGGGGATTCTAGAGGCCAAAATAAGACGAAAATCAAGAATACAAATTTGTTGATGAAGACTTCGTTAAAAAGTTATTAACGTTTAAAGTTCTGCCAGTACTGAATTTTTTTCTCGAAAATGCGCAAGATTTCGGGGGTATGTCTATTCACCGAAAATGATTGTAATTGACCCCCGCAATCGAAAATAATTTTTCCAAAACGATTTGAAATTTTTTTTTTCCGTCGAAAAATTTCACATCTTCACGAATTTTTTTCTCGAAAATGCGCAAGATTTCGGGGGTATGTCTATTCACCGAAAATGATTGCAATTGAATCCCACAACCGAAAATAATTTTTCCAGAACGATTTGAAATTTTTTCTTTTCGTCGTTTAGGCACCTAATTAGATTTTCAGTAAGGAATTTTTTTCTCGGAAGTGCGTAGGATTTCGAGGGTATATGTAATGACCAAAAATGATTGTAATTGACCCCCGCGACCGAAAATAATTTTTCCAAAACGATTTGAAATTTTTGAATTTAATTGTTAATAACTTTCTAACGAAGCCTCCATCAACAAATTGATATTCTTGATTTTCGTCTTATTATGGCCTCTAGAATCCCCCATTACAATTTTTCCCAGAGGTGGCCGAACACCCTGTATAAGTTTATTTACTAAGAGATAATCGATATTCCTATTATTCGATACCTGATAATCGACGTTAATAAACTGATAGATTAAAACGATCGTGTTACGTTGTAAATAAAGTGTTCGATACAAAACTTAATAAGCGTATTTCTCTATAACTACATTTTCAATAACGTAGGGCTATTTTTATAAGAAATGAATTACAATTCGTAGACTTCGTGACATAACTCACCGAAGATATCGTCTGGGTAAATCAGGAGCGCTATTAACACCAATAGAAATGGTTTTTGCCGATCCACCATTTTGTCACGGTCACCGATCCACCTAGAACAATGGGAAAAAAATTTAATTAAATTACGTGGCAACGGCAACAAAGCAACCGAAATAATTATAACGCAATAATTAATTCTTCCTCTTTCCATTAGCGAATGAAAGTTTTAACTGTAGGCACGTATTAATATTTCAATCTCGTTAACGTTATTGTATTTCGACTGAAAAACTTTCCCTTTCCCTTCGCGGGTTCTACAACTTCTCGTGCAATTTTAATCCTATAAAATTGCTGGACAAAAGTCGAAACGAATGAGCAACGGATAAGTGTCCGCGGGAACCCAATTTCCCGGTGAATCGAGTTCTTCGGTATTCGTAGAAAGTTTCGATTAATTAACTAGTACGAGCCCCGCTAAATATATCGCAGCAGAAGTCAAAGGACGGGCCAGATGTTCGATCGGGTCGTGATTGAATGCGAAATATCGGCAGAAAATCCGGGTCATCCTTAAATATAATTCTAAATCACTGTAAAATGTCTTGGGGTAAAAATAAAAAGTGTCATGGTAATAGTAATATGGTTCGATTCGACTGGATGGAGCCAGTTACTCGAAAGGAACTTTAAACTGAATCGAAGGGTCAACCCTCTGGAAATGATTACTTCGAAAGGATGTAACGATGAGTCATTATTCTTCGTTAGTTACTTAGGGGAATAACGAAACTGAGGTCCTCGCTGTCGATCGATGCGACATTGATCGTAAAAGCGTGTTTCTAAACAAGATGCCAGCAATTCTTCGCGTGTCTATCAAATGAAAGTAATAAACTACCAACGACACGTCGTGAAATGTCATAAATCCTCTGTTTAAATTTTAATTATAGAATAATAAAAAAAGCATTGCTAGGGGCCGAGTTAACGTTACTCCAAAGTATTTAAAAGTTGAAATATCGAGTGTTCTCAGGGATTACGCGAACGTGGAATAATACAAATATTAACTTAGAAACTTTAAATGAAACCGAAACGCCGAGATAAGAGTTTGGAATACACTTTCGGTCCAACGAACTGGCGAGATGCGAGTGTAGATAAAAAAATTGCACCGCATTCCTGGGGGGAGAATTTGATACTCGGTAATCGGACGACTAGAATGCTTAAACGATCCTAGTGTTTGCCAAGAAACTGCAAAGTTTCAGAAATGCTTGGAAATCAGTTTTCGCCGCGCGAACTTCCGTTACCTTCGTTATCGTTGCTCGTAACATCCAGGGGAGGGATTGCAGGCGGTTCTGAAGAGCAGAACATAAAACGTGTGTTAAAATTGAAAACGTTAAAGTCGCGTCCCTGCCTTTGGCAGGATTTCGCGATGACGATCTTCGGGAATGACAGTTGAAAACGACTACCTACTCGATAGATTATTATATGCGCTATATTACTTATACTAAACGGTTAACGATTCGTAGGTGATCTTGCAATCGTATGCATAATATACCTGTTATAGTTTATGGTCCATAAATTTGCTAATTTCAATTGCATTATTCAATTCAAATTAGAACGGTTACCAATGTCACAAGGAGTAGTAAGGATCGAGCTTGGATCTCAGCTAACAAGAAGCCAACAGCTAGTGTCTGCTGAACAATCAGCTCTCTGCAAACAATGCCCACGATGCAATTACGTATATACACTACGATTATTGTACAATGACATCTGCAACAGTTCTGTTTGCATAAAAGGAGTATCTTGATTGACTTGGGGAGGTTCTTAATAAATTTTGTTTCTTTGTTTAATGACTAACACTGCTTCTATGTAACAATAATATTCTGTATATTAAAATTCAGTATAGCTAAAATTCAGAACAGATGCTCATAATTAAATATTTGAATAATATAGAAGAACAACACAGTCGCAAGATCGATAGGTATTATGTATCACAGTCAGCTTAAATTTCTATGCATTTAAAAAAAAGTGATTCGTCCCTGATCGATTAAATGCCAACGACAATTATTTCTCGTGTTATTTTGTAGAAATCATCAATTTATTTGGAATACGCAACCCATAAATCATTCTTCTCGTATAACTTTAGTTAAAATATTTATTCATTTAATGTATTTACTGCACAAACAAGCGGCATTATTAAAATAAAGTAAACATTGATACGATAAAAAGTACGCGAACCTAACACCGACTGATTAAGTTTTTATTTATTTTAAAGAAATATGATTTCGTTAGATATTACTAAATCGTATTTTACAAAGTTTCATCTGCTTACAGAAAATGTAATAACGAAGATGATAAAGTAAGAAATATTGTTGCAGATTCTACACTGAGCAGTTGATAAAGTTTATAACGAATTATACTTTTCCTTTGTCGTTCTTAGCTGACTCCCGTTAGTTAAATGTTGACATTATTAGGCGAAAGTAGTAGACACGAGAGAGTAAATTATAAGTAAAAATTATAAGTAAAATTCTAAGTGTGTCTTCTAGAATCCTTTCAAATTGTAACTTTTGATCGGCTATAATGACAGTATAGCTCGTTAAAGTTCTATAAAGGTACCATAAGTTATCGATAATTCAAGTTTTCACTTTTTTCGACCTCGTAACTTTAATGTCCATCGATAATTTACTGGGAATTAACACGCCGAATGTGTGAGTAATTCGCACGGTAGGTTGATGCTGACGATTAATGTGCATAGTGACAGAGTGATATATAATATCGCAACGTTACGGTCACGAGTTATCGGAGGTCTGAGTAAATTCAGTAGTCGAAGTCAGTGATTAGTCAGACGCAGGCCTCGTGTCAAGTTTACTCTGGCACCATGAACTTCCCTAATCACTATCGACCGCCTAATCGATGTAAATGCATTGTAGTTCTTATTTTACGAACCTCCCCGTTCGAAGAATGTAACGTGGAATGTTTTCGAAAATTTACTATACCCGAGTTATAAATTCAGCCCATGTTTTAAAGTAATAACATTTGATGAATAAAACACGTCGAAGAGCATTGAAATTGTACAAATGGATATTGCATTATTCGCGTGTAGTATTCCATTTAATTTATAATTCTGATTTAAATATTATTAACATTGAAATTTGAAAATTATAACATACTGAATTTTCAGAAATTAAATGTAGCATATAATATATATAAATTAAATTTCTGGCTTTTAAAATTGTTACCATAATTATTCATAATAAGGAACTGCAGCAGATTCCTTCTCTGTAAACTGTGTCATTAGTTCCTAACAAATAAAAATCTTCTTTTAAACCGTGCCGTAAGTTGGAAAAGTTTCAGAACCACTGTCTTAGAGTGTACATCAAAGAAGCTATTGTTTGAATACAATTTTAAAAGTTAGAAAAGAAAACGAACGATAAAGTGAAAAACATAGGGAAGGATTCTCTGTATATCAATTAGTGAGATTCGACTTTTTTCATTTATTATATCATATAAAATGTAGTTATATTAATTACATAAATTCTAAACCCCCGTATTTAATAATCTGCGAAGGAAGGAAATTCCAAGTTAAAACGAAAACGTTTTATAAATCACCTGTTCTTTCTTATAATAAATATCAATTCCTTAATTAAAAAAAGAAGAAGAAAAATTGAAATGAAAGAAATGTATTAACCTACACTGTGACAATAAATCTATGTATACTTTGGACGCAGAAGCTTTAATAGATTGCTAAGAAATCTGCCTGTACATTGTCTCAAGGTATTATGTATTATCTGTATTATGTCAGAGCGACATAATTAAAGACGTTATTTTTCATACGATGCTTTAAAGTAGATGCACGAAGCTTAACTGTTTTTTATTTCAGGACATTATATATAGTCTCTAACAAATAATACATAAATAAAAAACGATGCAAAACATATAATAGAAAAAACGTAGTTTACCAATTTCATACGATAACTTATTATTGCATTCTATGGGGGCAATCAACAACTTTGTACAAATCGAAAAAGTTTGAAAGCGTTTTTAATATAATCCCCGTGCCTATAGTTGCTGAAAAACATTTAAAGGAAAAGAACCTTTCCCTTGGAATGTAAATTCACCCACAACAAAGGAAAATAACGATCGGTCGTTTTTGTTCTGTGAACGAAAATTTCGAATATTTATATTTTATAACCGAGTAACGGTAAATTTTAATTAATCGGAATATTCATGGGAAATGATATAAAATTAATATTATGCAGCAATTGCACGCAGGGATTCAAACTTTCGCCGCGCTAAAAAATGTACCAATTTGAATGGAATATAAATTCTATTTTAATGACATTTCAAATTAAATTTCAGGTCCGTAAATTACTTTGGTTCGCCTGTCGCGTTAGGCGGGGCGATACAACGAAAAATAAAAGGTTAACCGTGTCAGATTTCGATTAAACTGTACACACAATTTTCATTGCGACGGGCATGAAGTTTCTTTCCAGACGCGTGACTGTTTGCGCGGTTTGATGAACGGGCGAACTTTATTTGAAAATTTCCTTAAATTAACGGATTGGCGGAATACGTTCGAGCAGGTCAGCCTGCCGCAGAAGCTCATTCTGCATTCAACACAAATGAAATTTCAAATGTAGATTAGTTTCTTGCGCGACACTGTTTCCGTTTTAAGGGATACGGAAAGTTGTGGAAATTAAGAACCGACAGACGCCCGGTGCTTTAACAAATATTTAGACATCCTGGGTACACAATGTTACGAACCTCGGCCGTGTAACTTCTTAACTATCAAGGAACGTGTACTTACACGGGGCCAGATGATTCGCGAAAACTATCTCCTCGCTCGAGCCACCGATGCGATAGAACGCCACATTCAATTATTCTCTGTGAAAATATGAACACCGGGATAACGATACTCGACAAAAAAGTGACAATTTTTTCCCGATGGACGTTGGTATCAAAATTTTTTGATATTTCCGTATAATAATCAAGAACTAAAGATATCCATCCATTATAAAGATTGAACTTTTCTCAGGGATTAGCGACAATAATTAAATTTCTGTTTAGTATCGTAACAGACGATGAATTATGAAATCGTGAAAAGATATGTTTACTATCCACGTTACATTACGAACAAAAATAAATGAAACAATATTTATATTTTTATTTGTATCTGTACACTATATAGTTTAGGTATTTTATGAAATTCCACGTTGGTAACTAATTTATAAAGGGCTCGCGAATAGGAGACAGGTATAACGCATCCCACGAGTGGGTTGGTGGTTTGTTGGAAAAGAGAAAGAGTAAACTTGTTCGTTGTTTCTTTACACGCTCAGTTTATTTAGTTAAATTATTGTGGATTCAAACGGCGGCAAGGCTTTAGAGAATTTAACAAAACATAACGTGCGTTCGAGTGCACGAGCGATTTAACGTTACTGGAGTCAACCACCAAGCGGATAAGAAAATACGTTCGAAGTTCTTTTCTATTTTACTGAAAACTCGGTAAGGGGAAAAAGTAAGAATAGCTTCTTTACGAGATCCGGTTAATTCCTGGTGGGACTGTACAAAGTTTCTTCTATTTATTAGAGATAGAAAAATACTAACCCACGTGTTTGTAGAAAGTAACACAAAATTATGTTATTTCAATTTTGATATAATTTTTCGAAACTGACGATGACAAGAACATTTTTTCTAATGAAGCTCGTCAGCGGAGAAAAACGTGCTATCGTTTCTTGGATCCTCAATAATAATAAGCTACATAGCTAAAAGAACGAACTTCGGAGAGATGCTAAAAGTAATTAATTAACCTCTTTTTGTTCCGAGTCAATTTCGAGCGGAGTCGACTTGTTTGTTCGGTGGAAGTATGGTTAGTTCACGATTAATCTCATTACACATGGGTCACTAAACTTTTTGTTAAGTAATTAATTCACCATTAGCTCTTACGCGGTGTTGAATATCTAACCAACTCACTCTGCTCGCATAAAATAAGACTTTTCATACGATTAGCGGTTTACGTTGCAATGTTGAAATTGTAAATCACATCGTTTAACTCTATTCGTTTAAAAATAATTAGATACTTCGTTGGGAAGCGTTTGATACACAACCGTAAACGTTAACACGTTAATAAATCTTGAATAAAGTATTCCAATTTCCTCCTCTGTCAGTAAGTCCTTCGCCATAGTCTGGTATTAATTGTCAAATGATGCAAAAGCCACCCGATACCAATTAACGTCGCTCCAAGAGAATTGACAGGGGGATTTTCTCTTTCCTTTTACCGATTTCATTCATTCTGGCGCATTATAATACCATTCAAAAATCAAAAGCTATATTATGGTACGTTTCAAGCGGGATTACGTCGCTTTTAAAAAATTTGTCGACAAAAGGGAACATTCACCACTTAACCGAATGTTTGAACGGTGACAAATGTTCGAGCACCTCATAACTATTAATTGATCGAGCATGCACAAGTGCCCGAGACCAGTTTTTTCTATTACCGAACCATTGAAAATACATCACGCTTTAACCTCGATAGAAATTTATCGAATTCCCGATGGAGTAGTTTATTTCTGGATCTTCAACGAAACAGAGACGCAGATATATTTATCCCAAATGAAAAGTTAATAAAAATTTTCATAAAATGTATGATCCGTAGATAGAACTGACGTTCTTTGTCACATCTGTCTCTACAGGAAATAAATAATGGGCGCAAACTCGAGTGAAAATGATGCGTTATGGAATATAACATGCATAAAAAATATGTACTTCGAGAAACGTGAAAATTTTTCCGCAGAATAAACCAATATTTCATGAAACGAATTCTTTGCATTTCATAAACAAGAACGTTAAAAAAGGCCAATAAAAAAGTCATTTTATTCTACACATAAAATAAAGTTTTTCCAACTCTCGATTGCATAGGCGTTTTCGTCGGTATACCAACCTCGTAAACAAAGAAATGTTTGAAATTAAAATATCTCGAGGGTTTTAGCTTCTTTCTCACTACTCGATAGGCGTCTAAAACAAACGTTCGGTTGATCAAGCAATTCGTGCTCGACCACAATTACCTTCCATCTACCGAATCACTCGACGATTTTAATGACCACGAAATCTCCTACGCTTGATCTCGCCCGGAAACGTCGGGGTCGGAATACAGGTTCCAAAACGGAGCTTTGCCGAGGTATACGCGTCGGCGTTGCACGAGTCGACGACGACGTCGAATTCCTTCTCTCATTAAAAGGGAAAACTTTCGTGCCGGAGTTCCCCGGGTATCAATGTACGCGACTTGAACCGCCGTCTGTCTGCCTCGTTCCCCCTGGTTTCGGGCTGGCTGGCTCCTTCTTCTTTCTTCCGTTTATGACGTTAAGCGACGCGGTGAAAGCACTTGCAAACAAATTACGATTGCGGGATCTTCCGACGGTCGTCATCCTCCGACGTCTGAATTGTCGTGCTGAATACGGTCGAGGGTTAAAGAAAAAAAAAAAAAAAAAACCAGGGTGGAATTGGCCATTATGTGAGAACGGACGGAAGAGAAGGACAGCTTCCAGCGGACAATTCAGCCAAGTATGAAAATGTTTTAAGAGAAACTCGGGTCTGTGTGCTCGCGGGGAAATTAATGTCGGGTTGTTCCGGGGAATAAATTCACCGCTGTCGCGTATTTGTTTCGTCGGATTTTGATTCGGCCCGGTCGCGTTTTCGCGCGGTTTTAAACGACGCCTAACGCCCGGCTGCACCGGCGAGCGCGACGACATTTTTTCGGGGGAAGCTTAATTAGAATTATCGCCGGTAGACGTCCAGCTGGATCGTCCCACTTTTATGCCGTTTCTTGTTCGTAGTCTGAACGTACGCGTTCTTTATGCGAGCCATTGTTTCGCCGACCGCGCGTTTAACGATGCAACAGAATTTGTTTTGTATAGATGAATGAGAATTACCGTCTGGGAAGCCCCCGCGTTTTATTCGCGTGTGTTTGTTTATTCCGTGTCGAGCGTACGCGCTTTTGTACGGAATCTTTCTAACTATTTCTCCTGCACGACGAAAATAACATTTTTCAAATTCGAAGCTGCATTTCAAAGCGCCTGAAGACTTCTCGGCTAGCAGCGTTTGTGTATAAAACGCGTATTTTAAGAATTACTCAGAGTAGACAATTTGATTTACTCTTGTGTTAATTCATATAAAATTACATATTTGAAATTGTGGGAAAAATTTTAATGGGGGATTCTAGAGGCCAAAATAAGACGAAAATAAAGAATATCAATTTGTCGATGAAGGCTTTGTTAAACAGTTATTAACGTTTAAAGTTCCGACCGTACTGAATTTTTTTCTCGAAAATGCGCAAGATTTCGAGGATATGTCTATTCACCAAAAGTGATTGTAATTGACACCCGCAACCAAAAATAATTTTTCCAAAACGATTTGAAATTTTTTTTTTCCGTCGAAAAATTTCACACCTCGAAGTTTTTTCTGGAAATGTTTAAATATCGCGTTAATTCGACAATCGAAAAACGTCGGTTAAACCATCGCGTGATCGATAGAAAAACGGGTCATTTCTTGTACGGTGTTGTTCCTTGTTTACGCGACATTCCAGAGTCCTCTCCGAGGCGTAATACGTTCCGGGAACAATACTACACAGAAAAACTCCGAATTTATACGACGATAATAAGAGATAGACAACGATAATCTGACAACACCGCGAGACGACAATTTTTCCTCTCGTGGCCGCGATTAAGAATGTCTGTCTCTTCACTCAGTCGCTATTTGGTTCTCGATGAGAGCGGACCTCGATCGTCGACCTCGTCTGAAGACGGAAACCGATTCTCGACAAGTTAGTTTTGTCTAACGAAGTAGGTAGGATTTCGGGGGTATGTCTATTCACAAAAAATGATTGCAATTGACCCCCGCAACCGAAAATAATTTTTCCAGAACGATTTGAAATTTTTGAATTTAATTGTTAATAACTTTTTAACAGAGCCTCCATCAACAAATTGGTATTCTTGCTTTTCGTTTTATTTTGGCCTCTAAAACACCCTGTATATTCAGTACACTAATTTCTCTGCTCTGTTTTATCGTATTAATGACGTAATGAAATTTGTAATACAATCTATGGAAAGGTATCATATAATTTTCGTAATTTATAATATTAATGATCATAACCACAGTAATTTCGTGAAATAAGATAACGTAAATGTATTTCAAAAATGAAATAATCATGAAACAAAGTAGTTAGTTCTCTTTCTTGATAAAAGAAGTTACAATACTATTATTCTTTATATTATATTTAATTAATACAATTTCTCAGCGTATAATATGATAAAATAAGTTACACAAATTGTAAAGATTTTTCAAAGTGGCCAGGATTAATATTTCTTTGATGAGTAAAATAACTTTTTAAGGAAAACGCTGGTTTCAACTCGAAAACTATTACGCATCGTAAATTGCCCGGCTTAAACTTAATTTTATTACCGTCTGCAATAGCTTGGCCATAAATACAGAAGTACATTTTCTCAGCGTATTTAATAAAAGAAACAATTTCTACAATTTCCACAGTCTCGTAAATATTGTGCCTGAAGGGTACATTGCTACTTGACATAGTATTCTTGCAATAATGATTTCAATTCATTTATTTTATTCGTGAGAATTGTTTTAAAAAATTGATCGATAAACTGCTAAATTTGGATTTTTAATTAATTTTAAAGGCTTCGGTGGCGCTAACGAACAAAGATTAAAAACGTGCTGCATTGTTCTCTAACGTCAGAGTATCGCGTATGAGTAAATTCATCGCATGAACTTGTTTTAGTAACTTCGCTGTTGTGTTTCAGACGGTCGCCAGGTGGTCAAGGTTTTCCACGAAGACCGAAAAGGACGGATGGAAATTCAATGGCAGACATGATGCCCGAGGCCAGTCCTGCTTCCCTTTGCTATTGTCAGCGACTCTCTTCCTTGCTGGTTCGTTTCGACCAAGCCACCGTAAGTCCACGATAAAAAGAATTACGACTATCATCCACGATATTACGAAAGGATAGTATCTTAGCCGTAGATGTTCATAGCGCTGATAAAAGCAGATCCCCGCGACCCATCTGTGTCCTCTCGTTCGCAAAACAACGATGCTTTTGTGTCGCGAATGGTACCCCGATGTTTTTTCTTATTTTCCTTTATAATCACAAGTGTTTGAGGGAACGACGTTCCGAAGAACGGTCACTCGTTTCGTTCTTGTGGCTAGTTTTGCTTCATTCCTCGTTCGTTAACGAGAACAGTAGTTTCAAACGAAAATAACATTCCTCCAGAAATTGACGCACAAAGTTTATGGAAATAGGAATAGCTCGCGACGCAAAGCAAAACTTCAACTCCTATCAGGAATATGTTTGAGAGACATATCTGCCTTTTTATGTCGTTTTTAATATTTAATTGAATTTCATTTTTATAAGCTTCATTTACATTGTGACCTGATTTAAATCCAAAAAAACGTATTTCATTTTCACGTGTACGTGTCTCTGTTTCACAGATAACACGAAATACTGATTCGACTCTGTCTTTCAAAAATATTGATTAATTAAAATATGTCCATATATATTTAAAGTATGTGCGATTTCTGTGATTGCTCGTCGAACGAAAATATAGTATTTTTTCCTCAATCAACGGTAATTGGACGCGCAAACACTTCCATTTCATTTTCAGTTTCGTTTCTGTAAAGAAGCGAGAATTTCAATTAAAAACTGAATGAAAATTGATCGAGTGCTTTCGTAAATACAATAAGGAAAAAACTGAACGTGCACGAAGAATTTTTACGCGAATAAAAAAAAGTTACAATAGTTATCGGATAGTTTATTGACAGTATTGAAAAGAACGTTACGCCTACATCGTTAGAAAGGGATTATTTCTTAATATTTTTCCGCTCAGATTTTATTCCGATTTTATTTACCGTTCAATGGACAAACGTGTCACGAAAATGTTCGATGTGGCCCACTGTGCACGCGAAGAATGTCAGATAAAATGATAGCAATGGTGGCCAAAGTCACTGCTGCACGGAATCACTTAGCTCAAAGAAGCACCGTCGAAATTTATGACACTCGGCATAGCCACACGATTCTGCGACACTTCATCAAAAATTGAAGGGTGTCGTATCATAAATTTCAACGAAGCTTCTCTGAGCTGAGTGGCCCCGTGCGACAGTGGCTTTGGCCACCATTTGCCTGGCTTTCTCCGCTTGCGTTGGTCCTAGGCGGATTACCGCATTACGGCCGGATTTTATCGAATCATTAAACACTTGTAATTACGAAACACAGGCACGGCCACAATTGCGTTAGCCTTGATTTTCGTCTTATTTTGACGTTCGAAATCACCCTTTAAATCTTCTCCCATGAGCAGCCAATACGTGCACGTATAGACATTTATAATATCTACACAAATATTTAAAATTACGTAAGATCTTCTCATCCCTTTCGTCAGGATCTAGAATATATGTTTCATCCAACAGGCTTCAAATTTTAGCATTTAATTTCTTTTTTAATAACGATTAATCATAAACAGTTAATTTCTAAATTCTATTTGAATTTATCGTGCCCGACGTTTTCGAAACTTGTATTCAAAACGTGCTCGTCTCGTTCGTATCCTTCCTTGGTAGGAATAAATACGTTATATTTGTTATCGGTGCAGGTCAGCGCTGGCTTCCGGAAACGGTAACCTGTTTTCACTGTGTACGTGGCCTTCAATACGATTATATGTTTGAACTGTACCCGGTACAAGGAAACTTCAGATCTAACTTAACATCGAGAGTATATGTTTCAGAACCGAGGAAGAAAATAGAACTCTTTAAATCTTTGAATTGCCCCCCATCTAAGCAGATTTTGTTTGGACCAACAAATGTCCCCGTTGAAACGATATTTGTTTCGTCCGTGTTTCTTCGGAGATATAAAAATGAACATAAATAATACAACTAATATTGTTAATGTTCGATTTCATATCCGTTCGAGTAAAGTACTTCTGTCAACGAACTATTAAACAGACATATCGTGAACTTTTAGAAATTTGCTGAAGTTTGGCCTAGCTAAAAAAGAGTCAATCGACAGAGAAAGTTGTCAACCTCGCCTAAGTTAATCCTTTAACGCGTTATGTCTGTGCTTGTCTGTTAGAGAACATTGTCATAACACGTAGTTGAAGTATGATGATGACTTATTACTTACGTATCTGCAAGATAAATTAGTGAAGGTGTACCAATAGACGACGATCTTTCTAAATCGCGAGCTATTTTTAAATGCCGTAGGCGTACGCGGGGTCGACAATAGTGCCTCTCATGCATACGATTGGATATTCACTCTTTTGGTAGTCCAATAATAATATTTCACCCGCGCGATAACTAGAAGCTTGTCGAGAAAGAAAGGGGAATGCGTTTGGCATACAGTGTTCCCCTTAAAATGACAGAAATTAATTCTGTGGCGTAGCCAGCCAGAAGACGAATAAATATGGGTTTCAATTAGATCACAATCACGAGAATATTGACAAAGACGCGTCGAGAAAAAAACACTTGAAACTTAAAAAGATTTTAAAAACTGTAGTTAATTTTCTGTTCGTTTCAAACGTAAACATGGTATTCTAATTTGTCAATTTTCCTTCGGTTTAAGAATATCTTCCATATATTGTGTCGTGTCACGAGTGGCGGGAAATCTACGCCTCTGGATGCACGTCTAACGTTTCAGTTGCTCGACGAGAAGACTGTTGCAAAGCAGGGGTACAGCACGAAACGAGCCATATGCTCCTCAAGCAGTACAAATCACTTACACCGGGTATAACAATCTGCAGGCAACAGCAGTAATAACCAGCGAATACCAAGTAACAACCTTTTCCCATTCTTTTCTTCTTGCCTGAATCGTGTCATTAAAAGAACGACAAGAAATAAACGACAGAAACGTAACTGAAACCGCCTCCGTAAACAACTCCGCTCCGTCATTAAATCCCGGCCGGCGTGGCAAAAAGCGCCCTGGCCAGAAAGAGAGAATGCTTTTTTTTTTGGAAATCCAACGGTACACAACGTCCCTCGGAAAAATAAGTCATCGAAGGGAAAGTCGTCGCAGGGGGGGAGGGGCACGGTCGTTGTCTTTGACGTTTCTGACTAACGACCGTTCCCCCCCGGTTGTCGTCCACGGCAGAACGCGTATTCCGCGGCTAATGATCGATTGATTAATGTAACGCGAAATTCGGAGAAAAAGCCGCGGAACTGAGTCAACCAAACCGGCTTATAAATTTCACGAGCGAACGTCGACGAAGGGAGATGGTCTGGGATCTCTGTCGGGAAATAAAAGGGACAGAGGGATCGCGAAAACAAACGCGGGAGGGATCGCATTCTCATAATAGAGCCTCGCCTCGCCTCTGAAGGAAGTCGTGTTCGATTCTGAAAACTTTTCCTGACTTCACCCGTTCCCGCTTCTCCCTGATTCTTCCTTTGTCTCTCTTGTTTTGCCCGAAAAGACGTCTGCGAGCCGCTCCCCGACACCTACCAACCCCCGTGTGTTTTTACGATTTTCCCCGGACTTTTCGAAAACTTGTGGCCATGTGTTGGTATCTCGTCGCAGCTACGAATGGAATTTAGAATTTAGATGCCGTATTTTTCGGGTGGAAACACGTTCGATGTTGGTTCCGTGAACGGTAAGAATAATGAGGAAAATAGTTCTTTATTTACCCCCCTTTTCTTTTTGTCCACGATCCGAGAACAGCTTGGAAAATTGGCGACGCGATTAGGGTGGTGCTCTCCGTGGAACTTGGATTTTTTTGCGAAGGTCTGATTTATGTTATTTACTGTTAGTAGGGTCGATTTTGTTTGGAATGTTACGATTCGTTTACTATTTAAAGTACAAACTAATGATATTTAGTTGAATGGAATATATTTTAATCCGCTACATCTCGAAGAATTAAAATAGATCGTGGTGTCGGAGGTGCCCGCGAGAAACGCAAGTGGAAATAGTGAGTAATGGTCAGACGCGTTAGTGAAGTCTGTGAACGGAGCCTTGTACGAGAAATTTGTACTGCGCGTTTTCAATTTCTTTTTACGCGTAGAGTCTGTCCACGATTATACCACCCGTCTCGAAACACCCTGTAGACAATGATAAAATATTCTGCAGTGAAAAGTTTGTCTAATAATCTCCTTTAAGAAGAAAAGCTCTGAAAGTTATGCGGGACAAGACACTAGCTCCGCTTTTGTGACACCTGCGGTTAAGCGAAATCTACAGAAAGCATCGTCTATAGGTGGACGCACCATCTTGTCTCACAAACACGTAACAAACACACCCTTACCTTCCTTTGCAACAGTTTCGACCTATATCGGATAAAAGACTGCCTCGGGTCAACGACAAATAGATCATTTTTTGCACTTAATGCCTGAGATTTTGATCAAATTGAAATCTAGATTAACCTTTCCTTTATTTTCATCGTGATTCGAAACACTTTCAGAAATATTTCCTGTAGATTTATAAACTTCACGAATATTTCACGAATTTATGAATATTTTCTGGAGTTACTAACTCAGCTATCAGTTAAAAACAAATTCTATAAAAGATTGGAAAACTAAAGTATTAACGGCGCTTCGAATATTTAATGCGGCGGAATTTCGTGTTCGGATTTGCAAATGGTTCGTGTCGGTATTCTACAAAGCCGTCGTTTTGTGCTAATCGTTAGTTTATATAGTAAGCCAAGTTCGTCGAACAATGTGTCTCTGAGCTTTCCTTTTAAATATTCCAATATTGACATCCTACATATTATGATAATTTAATTTCCACGTCTCTAATCTTCCTTTTATATTGTAATATCCAATTAGCGAAGGTAAATACTCTAACGACGAAAATCCATTTCTCCTTTCATGTGCCTCATATGCTTTGTATCATGTTAATATCGCGCGAGCTTCGAATTAAGAAGGAATATTCTATGTTTAAATAGATATGGCTAACATTTTTAAAACTGCATCTAGATTTGTGAGAAAAATTTCTTTTGGGTTGTTTGAAACTTCCAACAAAGTGACCCCTCGACCCCTAAAATAATTTCCTGATCGATGATGACATAGAAACACTGTTCTGCAATTCATTAATACTAATATTTAATATTCCAAATAGCCTACGGTAAAATATACGCACAGCAAGTGAATGGTAACATTTCATACGCGGCAGTGGATTTCTATGGTTTCGAAACATTTTCCATTCCCTACGTATTTCTCCTTTCATTATTGATACACGTAACTCTTTGTCCTATTATTGTATTGTTTATAAATAACAGTAGAACATCGGTAGGACCTGCAACAGTAATTTTCAACTTTTGATTGGAAACGAAATAAATTCGTTAATATAGTAAAAGTAAACAATAAAGAACACGTTTCCTTCGTGGTACCTTTATCACGACTAAACGAGAAAACAAAGGCGTACGTGACAACCATACACTGTAACATTTAGCGTTCGTATTATACAACTACGCGGGAGTCCCTGCTATTAGACGGGAGATTACAAATTCAGCTCTCCCTCCTAATTTACCAACCAACAGCATGATTCACATTGTTCTTTAGCGTATTGATTGAACACCCATTGCTTTACCACAATACAACTGCTTAGGCGTACATAATACATCGGTTTGTACAGTGAGTCACGCGTGTATTCGATCCTCCGAAATTCTGCCACAGATCGTTGATGGTTTTATTTAAAAAAAACGTTATATAGTAGTTTTTATATTTCGATCATAAAACATTGAAATGCTAATGAAATCAGGTGTATGTCATTAATTAAAAGAAGCAACCGATTTAATTATAATTGCACGTAAAACTTCAGAGTTAAAGATATCAATTTATGTATAGAGGAACTATAAACAAGCATCTGCTTTATATCAGACTTCAGATCGATCGGTTCGGTGTCTCCCTAGATAGTATGTCGACGATCTCAAGAAATATAGCTTTGAGAAAAATACGATGAAACTTGGAGAACGATGCGCTTAGTAGGCTCGAACGATATGACTTGTCATGTATAGTTGCACAAGCAAAAGTGAAAATAACGTTCGAGTTATTTCTGCGAGATAAATTTATATTTTAGTCGCGGAAGGAAATCTTGCGAGACTCGTAAACGAATAAACTTATCCAGCCAACAAGCTCGCGACAAAATATCACCTGGAGTGCATTCTATTACAGTTTAACAATTACTTCGTGCAATTTCACATGTGAAATTTCCACCTCCGCAGTTTATTTAAAATTTTAGGCCCTGGAGAACGCATCCCATGCAACTATGGCAATTCTGTCGGTTTTCCCTATGGTGCAAGTTCCACGAAAATCGCACGAGGCAAACTCCGCTATACGTAAGAGTTCCATGAACTAGAAACGTTTGATCATTAGCGGCATCGGAGAGAGAAAAATTACGGGAACGTTGTGACAAAAACCACAAAGGATCCGGAAGTAGTGTATGTTTATCTAAAAAAACGGAAACGCGATCTTTGCCCTCCTTTTTTATATTATCATTTTTCGTAACGAATCAAAGGATGAATCTAAGTCTGTTTCTCCGACATATTATTCAATGTTTTATCAACCTACAATCGCTGAAAGCATCCCAAAGCAGAATGTAAAAGTTTTTACAGTGATTCGAGATTAAAATTGTCCTACGCCTTTGTCTTTCTGTTTTCACCTGTAAAAATTTGACACAGGGAAAATTCTAATAACAAATATCTTAAGAGTTTTTTTAAATATCGTATGGTTGAGCTCATAGTATTCTTGATAAGCTGGTAAAAATTTATTTTAAAGCAGCTGAAAGTACTTCACGGAAAATCACTGTAAAGAAATCTTATTACGATGCATATTCTTGGATAAATTATATACTTTTAAACTTTGTACAATTGATTTTTACCTTTTGCTTTCTCTCTTTCAAACGTAAGGAACTGATGCCTAATAGGAAGCTATTCGGGCACACAATGCAATAAAATATAAATTTTACGTGTATAAAAATATCTTACAAAATATGATCGCAACATTATGAAAGCTCTCCATATAACATTTTATAAATCTGTGATGGTTAAAAGCTCGCTTTACCAGATGAAACGCCAGACTTTGCATTCATCTATGTAAATGGAGTATTACGAAAGGAGAATTTGATATACGTTACATACGTTGAATTTCTTATTCAGTCTCTCTCAAACACGAATTGATTCACTGTACGTGTAAAAAAAGGGTCCAATATCCGCGAACGTATTCTGTTTTCATTTCATCCTGTATTTATGTTTTTATTTTTCTTCTAAAATATTTTCTGTAGTTTCCTGGCAAAAACCCTTTAACGTACGATTTAATCTAATTTTTCAAACGTATACTATTTAATTTTGTTTGAATTTGGCCGCGAAAAAGAATAGATTTGTTTTACGAATATCTCGTGAATGTTAAAATGTGTTGATTTTAATATAAAAGTTAACGACTTGAGCGAGTAGCCTCATGATTCTAAAACTTGACATCAAGAGAAATCTAAAAATAAGCGTTTCACGATAGAATACTCCTTCAAGATTACGAGCGCGAGACGGGAAAATGGAAAAGGTGCATAGACGTCCATGTCTGTCATTGTAATGGGGAAGTTGGTGTGACAAGAGGTGTTTATCTCGGAGTCGGCAGGATCCCCAAAATTCCGGAAATCCCGTGTACACGAGGTACACGAGCCCTCTAGGAGCCTGCTGACTTTTCGAAATTGTAGACGGTACCTGCTCGTCGGCGTAAAATAAATCAGAGTACAGGGTGAGAGATGTACCGAGCGATATATATCCCAGTACGTCGGGTATATTCCTCTCCTTAAGTTCTCGTTGGCGTTCGTACGTACGGCTCCGACGCCGACGCCGACGCCGGGCCGCGCAACGGCGACTATAGATTTGGCTCACGTCGAAGTCAGAGCACAGGCTCTCGCCTCCTGTTCATAAATCTTACTGGGATTCCTTACCTACGGCAACGATGCGCGCTTCCAATCTGGCGTGTCCATGTTTTTGATACAATAAGCGAAGAACTTCGATCCTAATTGATTTCGCGTGCTCCTACAACGATGTTTTTTAATTCGAATCGAGAAACTGAAGGAAAATTTGTGGCACGTCGCCGGGGGAAACGTTGTCTTAATCGAGCCACTTTAATTATAACAAAGAATATTGTAATATTATAACAAAACTTTCTTTTGAAAGAATCGGTAAAATAGCTGGTAACAGTTTGAAGTAAATCTGTCCAGAGGGTTTTGGGATGCTTCCGATACTTATTTCGAAAACATGGTTATGAGAGAAACGCCTTTAAAATTTTATACGACATTGGACACGCTCGACAAAGCATTAACGAAACATACTCGATTCCTCTTTTCCGTTGCCCGACCCACTGGGGCTGTTAATGTGAAATATGATAACGAGTTTAGGGTGGCAAAGTAACTGTCAGTCACTACCCGAACGAAGACTGCATGAGAGTCAAAAGGGGCGGACAGAACGCGTGTCACCTTTCAATTAGAGCTTCGTCAAATTAGGGAATGTTGACTTAACACATTTATAGAACGTCGAAATCGTAGTACAATCACGATAACATCGAAAGCACATACAAAAAGTGACGTTGTTTTATTAATTTTAACTGTTTGACTTGGTCCAATTTACCTTTATAATTTTTTGTATTTTAGTTTGATTTCAGACACATTTTGTATGAGAAACGATAATCGAACGATTTGACGCAACCATTCGCGCGCAACTCAATATTTAATCCCACTTAATTAGGTCAATTTTTTCCGTTTCCAATTTTACCAGGGGAACGTGTGGGCCAGCAAATTACAGACTGAATCCTTCTTAAGCTCTCCCGCGATTTCTCTTCTCCCACGTCAGCCGGTATATTCCCCTAATGTCGAAGTTGGACCGAGTCAGGATACGTCCACGTTTCCCTGTAAATATTTAAAGAAGAATTCCTCTGGTTACCTGCCTCACCCCCATCGAGTACCGCCCACGCTGTTGGCAATCACACGCGGTATCGGGGGGAAGGAGGGGGGATGCGAAGGTTAAACTGCTCACCGTGTCCCGTATACACACACGGGAATTTTGCTTTAAATTATTTCGAGAGCATTTCCAACGAAGAAGTTCGCGCAAAGAAAATTTGACAGTTCCTGAGATCCTTATCCGCCGAGGTTTTTGTTCAGCTTCTCGGCCAGGAGCTCTTTGTAACATGCGCGCCTCGAAACTTTGTGCTGACAGTCACGTCTTCGCGCGCTCCGTTTTCGGTGATCGTAAAAATGGAAAAAAGTGTTCTGACGGGGCGCATCGTCTTTTTCCGGAAGATTCTATTCTGAATTGCAGTGAATAAAGTCTTCGCGAAGAAGGATGAGCCCCGACAGGGACACCCAGGAATGTTTAAGTATCTTCAATTTTAACAAAACGTAAAATATAGGGATGAAAACCACGTTCAAAATAGTGAATCGAAATATTTATAGGCGAATGGGAGACCCCTATTTTTATATCATTTTTTGCTTGTATCAACCATTAAAAAAAATATCGAAAATATCAATTTCTCAGTAATATTTAGATCGTAGAAAATTAATATCGAATTCGTTAAGACTTACCAACTAGATTCATGAAGAATGCTTCTTCTCTATGAAGAGGTGTTTGTTCAGATTTAAACGAGCATTTCAATTCCTCACGCCTGTGCTTTCTATTTGAAAAAAGAGCTCGGAAAGTGAGCGTAAGTGCAATCCACTTGAGACAGTGTATGCTGCGCGAATTCAAAGAAGCACAGCAGAAATGCAGCACCAGACATACTTCAAAATAGAACGATACATTAACGAACCAGCGAAACATCCATTTCTTGACCTCATAGTTACCAATAATTGATCGCGTTTTGATTTTTAATACATTTGTTTGACGCTGTACGGAAATGTTGTTTAGTACATTTTTGTAGATATCTATGAGCTCTACTTCCAGATTAAATTTCAATCAGATCCATTAACTATTGTACGAGTTATGACCGTTTGAAAATTGAACCATTTTTATGGAGTTTTTTTTTAACTTTACGGGGTCAACGAGCCACTTTTTCAATATTTTTGGAATTTCTACACATTCTCCATTAAAATACGCGTTGTTTGCTTTTTTAAACGTTAAAATCCTTCAATCCGTTCAGAAGTTATGACGTTTTAAAGATACGCATGAAATTTCAGGGAAACGTATCAACGGTATGGTCAGACATGATATTTTCGGTAAGGAATTTTTTTCTCGAAAGTGGGTAGGATTTCGGGGGTATGTCTATTGACCAAAAATGATTATAATTGACCCTTACAACTGACAATAATTTTTTCAGAACGATTTGAAAAAATTTTTTTTCGCCGAAAAATTTCACCACATACTCGAATTTTTTTCACGAAAATGCGTAGGATTTCGAGGGCATGTCTATTGACCAAAAATGATTGTAATTGACCCCAGAACCTAGAAATAATTTTTTTAGAACGATTTGAAATTTTTTAATTTTGTCGAAAAATTTCACACCTCGAATTTTTTTCTAGGAAATGAGTAGGATTTCAGGGATATATCTATTGACCAAAAATGATTGTAATTGACCCCTACAGTCAAAAATATTTTTTCCAGAATGATTTGAAACTTTTGAATTTCGCCGAAAAATTTTCTCGTCGATATGGAACTTTAAACGTCAATAACTTTTTAACGAAGCCTCAATCAACAAATCGGTATTCTTCATTTTCGTTCTATTTTGGCCTCTAGAATCTCCCATTCAAATTTTTCCCAGAGGTGGCCGAACATTCTGTATAATACGCGCGCAATAAGTCATCGATACGTGGTAGTTTTATTAATGATCCCCCATAGTCCGCGCTGGCTGTCTAAAGGTCTGCAATTCTCGGTGGAAGGGCAATAAAATAATTAAAAAAAACGTTTCGTTTACGGTCTCAGCTTGGAACGTAGCTTCTTCCTTTTAATTTGCGCGTTTTCTGCATGTTACCAACCGCTAGCATTCACATCTGTTGTACACGTGGGGTTGTAAAGTTGGAAGAGACGGGTAGCGAGAGCGAAATCTACGCGGAACAAAAGTGTGGCAAGAAAGAGAGAACTGCAACGAGGAAACGGGAGGGTAAGTGAAACAACGAGGACCCAGGGCTCTCGAGAGAAAAACTCTCTAGTGGACAAAGAGTTAAGGGCAACACTTGGATAGTAGTAGAAAACTCTCGGAGAATTGCTCTTTTCAAGTCGAACCGCATCCATTTTGCAATGTAGCCACATGCTGCGAATCAAAGAGGGGCAACGTTCTTAGGCTTACTTCGTTTAGGGGTGGTTTCTTTCATAGTATTCTTGTATTTTTAAATAGTACTCCACCGGTAGTGATGAAATACACGGTCGTGCAATTTCGAAATTTGTTCGAAACATTTTAAATCGAATAACGTTGAAACAAACTTCGCGTTAGAAGAAAATGTAACTGCAGCTTCGTTCATTGAGTTATTTACGATGTTCTTATTTTCCGGGTACACGTTTCGGGATAGTGCTAGTTGTCTCTCGCCGGAGGCTCCATTAACGTTTCATTCGTGTAAAAGTTTATATTCGTATACGGTACACAGCGTGGCAGACGATGCAGAATTCTAATGATTTACGATCGAAGGTATATAATACCTGAAAGTTATATCTTTTAACCGCGACGTAAAATCGAATGTGTATACTCTGTCGTGATAAGTCAGTTGTAAACTGTATTTCAGTGTATAATCCGTACGATCAATCTATTTAATCGTTAAAACACAAATGTACGACTGAAACGTTTCAGTGGATCGTGGTAGATTCAGAAATACCGTTATTCGAGGCGTGAAATCAACCGAAGTTGTAACTCATCCCGTGAAATAAGAATTGTCGACGAAAGATGTCGTAAAAAAGATCAATGATAGCTTGCCGATGTGCCTCACGAAGCGACCATAAATGTGAACGTAAGTGGTTCAACCTTCGTTCAGTCCTCGTTATCTCTACTTTGCGAATCTACTGGCAGAACATTACTCGTCGTAACAATGGCCCAGAAGCCATTTTCTCACATGTGTTTCCTGATTCGCTGGAATATACATTTCCGGGAAAGTGGTACATTCGTTCGCGTTGAAATTTTCAGAAAAATACTTAATTACTAGCCAGAGCGTACGAATAAACATAGAAACAGAATGAAATTCGAACCGCGTGTTTATTAAACTTTCGAAACAACCCTACTAATTCTCGTAATTTACAATTATATTTTTACGAGTAACGCTACAATTCGATATCAAAAATATAAAGATACAACGAGTGTGTATAATCGAGCCTCGGAAGAATATAATTAAATTATTTCTGATGAACTGTTACAGTTTTGAACAAACAATTATAGGTGCTTCCTGTACCGCGTGCAAATTATTTTCAGTCGACAAGGAATTATTTAGAAACACAGGCAGAATTATTTTATAAGCTGGGAACACCGCGGATAGGATACATACTTGGAATATGTTGGATTAAAATTTCCCATGTTTCGATAAAAAAAAAAAAAAAAGAAAAAACGTGCAGCGATTCCGAAAACGTTATGAAAAATCCGTTTCGCGAATGGAAAGCGAAGAAAATAATTTCACGAAATGATGCGTTATAATTTACCTGTCGGTAGGTTACGCATGGATAACGGAAATACCGTAAATTATATTACGAATGCCAGGAATTATAGAGATATATCGATGGGGGCTGCTGTTACAGATTGTCGAACGCCCTTTGAAGCTGCGCCCTCCCCGAAATTAACAACACATATTGGGCTTTTGTAAAAGCCAATCTATGTATATTGTTTCGCTGTTAGAAAAGAGAGAAAAATTTATCGCTCTTGATAAGTTTCATTTATACGCTTGTTTTATGACCGCTGTTAATTGCAATTTTGTGATTACGCCATTATCGGTACAATTGCGGGATTAAAACGCGTCCGGGTTGCAGGGGAAAATGGAAGCACGGGAACGTCGATCTTGCAGCCACTGATACGGAAGGTAAAAATTAAAACTGGTGGCTTCACACTGTTACATTCCGGTGGAACGTTACGGTACGATAACGTTGAAAATTTACAGGTTGGTTGGAAACAAAAAAACGAAAGAACTTATACCTCCGAGTATAATTTCCTACCTTGAGAATGTTTAATATTGTTCTGTTTTCACTATTGTTTCTTCGTATTGTCTTTTTTCTTTACTAAATTAAATCAATCCAACAGCGTGGTCCGATATAACCAAATAAGCAGCGCTGAATAATAAATTCTTATTTTAATGATTCTTTTTACATTTATAGTATAACCGATAGTTAACCGTGGAACAAATTTTTAAAAACCTGAAAGAGAGAGAAAGTTTTTCGTGTATAATAATTTATTTGGTAAACATTTTTAAATGCCTCCGCATTGTTAGTCAATTATCGAATCGCTGTTTTCGTATTTCACCGTAATATAATAAATAAGGAATTTTCTTTAATACTATCCACGGTCTGTTAACATCTGCGGAGCACCCATTTATTATAGTGTCAAATCTTACGCAATATAACGTGAAATGGCTTGTACGCAACTTCCTCGTTTCCAAGTGTAACACATGCCGAATTTTCATAAAGCAAACACACAGCATCACGAAATTCTAATTCGGCTTCTGCAAACAACGTGTGCACAATGCGAAATTGTTGTGTTAGACTTGTCAGGATTCATTGTTAACCTGAGACACATCTTATTGAGAACTAAAATCTGAAACTAATCGGGGTAACATCTTCGTGGAGAGAAAACGTATATTATTGAAACAATTTTACCTTTAAGAACAGTTTGTTCATATACAGCTGTTTTTATATACGTGAAATTGTTTCAATGTGGAAAGAAGTTAGTTCGAAGACGGTAGATTTAATAATAATTCATTTCGTATTTTTCTTGAAAATAGTTCTGACTTAGAAAATACTACTCTGACGAAATTGGCTGGCAATAAAAGGGGTTAATGACCACGTAATCATCATGACACACTTGAATCAACCCCAGAACACGAAGAAGAATGGCGTAACAGATAAGAATGAAAACGCTGATCTTTCTACCTGGAGGTGTAATTTACGTTTTTATAGAACGAGGGTTAAGTTGGTGGCGCAAGACAGTCTAAGCAAAGGCAGACGAGCAAGAAAATTAGTAACGTTTGCTCCGCGTAAGAGTTATGAGAGCTTTGTAGCGAAACTACTCATGAACATTAGGGTCATTACAATGCCCATAAATCGCGGCTACTGTCCGTAGCCATATTTATGTTATCAATTCCAAGGGAACGACTGTAAACGACGTACTTCCATTTCTTTATATAATGTTATTTTTCGTCGAGTTTCTAAAACATTCCCCCGTAAATAAATAAATTACGTTACGACGCGTATACCGCGATAAATTGCGTTAAGCGCAGACGCGACGATATACGATCGAATGTCTTACCGTAAATTAACTGGTTACATTGTGGAAATTAATTGATTATACGTTGTGTATATCGCAGTAAATGTGAAAGTCTTAATTAAAACGAAGATAGAAATGCACTTTTCATATTATAGTTTTATCAGTAGAAACATGTTAATTTATTATACGAAATTATAATCTGAAAATTGCTCTGAGTACATACGCGAATGTACATTCAAACTAAGCAACATTCACTTTCAACGAGCAGTGAAAGCATAGTTTCACCACTGAACGTAAATTGAAAATGTTGAAGTACATATTTACTAACAAAATTAATAAGGCAAATATTTACAAGTTAGTGTACACATTCACTGATATTCCACTTTCATGGTAAAACGAATGCCCGATAATAAACAATTTAATCACGTGTATTAAAAGTACGCTAACTTTACATGCGCGCAGTTCCGAAGCTGCTAGTGTTTTATTAATAATTGAGGCATTGTTAGCAGCGGTGAACCTTCCTCTTTGAAATGGTTTTTGGTTTTTGTCGATCGGACTATCCGTTTTCGAGATATCGTAATGTATGTAAAAGCTAATTTTTTAAATTCCACTCTCCGCCTTACAAACGTGCATTAACGCGTATTAAAAATACCAAAACTTTAGACGCGTGCAGTTCCGAAACTACTAGTGTTTTATTAATAATTGAGGCATTGTTAGCAGCGGTGAACCTTCCTCTTTGAAATGGTTTTTGGTTTTTGTCGATCGGACTATCCGTTTTCGAGATATCGTAATTTATGTAAAAGGTAATTTTTCTTAATTCGACTATCGCTGTCTCCGTCTGACGCGTCGCGTCGGGCCTCCTTGTCGCGCGTGAGTCGAGACAGTCACGTGACCAGGAAGACGTAGTATTTCCAAGAATCTACTACTACGCAATGTGTACTATTTTACGCGCGCGTGGTCATTCATCACGCGTCAATGAAACGTAAACAAACGCTTCGGACGCTTATATCTCCGAAACTAGCCACCGCATCGACTTGAAATTAAAATCCTCATATCTCCGGAACTAATAAAGCTATCGACTCGTACAAACGCTCATTTTAAAGGGTATTTCATCCTCTATCCAATGAGTACGCTACATACTATAAGTTTAGCTGCCTTCTATGTTTATTTTTACATTTACTTTGACGCTATATACCCAAAGAAGTTTCAGCAGTTCTTATCGATTACTGTAAGCGTTAATTGCTTCATGGAGAGAACCATCTTCGCCTGTGCTGGATTTTTCTCTTGATAATTCTTTTTCGGATCCATTATCTTTCGTAATGACCGGTATTTCTTTCGAATCTTCCGTGATGCTCCGATTATCCCCTGGATTTTTGTACTGGAGGAGTGCGATCTCATTGTATTCCGTACGAATTAATTTAACTTCGTTTCGAAAAATTAGCAGTTTCGAGGATTTTATTACGAGTAAACAGCACAGTCGAACAGTACTGTAGAAATTTTCTTAGTTCTTTGTTCGGATGAAACGACTCGCAGCTTAAATAATAAAACCAACATTATGGAAAAACTAATACGATTCTTTTTCCACAATCTGTTACATTTTATTTGAAACTATTACAGCTCTTATTCAACCTATCTTTCACTGTAGACAGTATGAGATTCTCTAGAGAATAATATTAATGTAAATTATGGGAATAATTTGATATTCCTCACTCGGTAAAATACTCGGCTGAAATAAAATTTCAGTAAATTTGAACTTAAAAATTTGCGTTGGATTTGTATCACAAACGCGTCAAACATGAAGGCAGCATAAAATTAAACATATTTTATTTATACATTATAGATTTGTATTCAATTGAATATGTTTGAATTTTACATAAATTTTTCTGACAATCCCCTGTGCATTTGTGATATAATTTATACAAGTAAATAATTTATTTAACACGAAAATCAAAATCAAACATTATTAAAAATCTATGTATATGCAAATATGGAAGAAATTTACCGTTTTTAAAACACGGTGTAAAAAAGTTAAGCAATCTACTGATTTTTTTTCACTTTAAAGTAAAAATATTAATAAAAATCTATGCGTGTGCAAATATGGAACAAATTTTCCCTTTATATAACACGGTGCAAAAAAGTTAAGCAATCTACCGATTCTCTTTCACTTTAGAAAGTGCTTTTTAATTGAAAAATATTCAAGTTGAAAGTTATTTCTTTTAACGCTGGGAAGACTAAAAAATTGTTCGAAACTTTTTCAGGGAAACTTTTGCTGGGTATAATTACAAAAATTTATAAACCGTTTTCTAGCCTGACGTTTCAAAGAAACACAATTCTGTGTTACTAAAAAGCAAACACGATTTAATATTTAAATCGATCAATTTAATTAATAAATACGATTCAATTTTTTCGAGTAACATTCATGAATTCATAGACAATAACAAACCACATTTCCCTCGATATCTTGGAAACTGATCCCTTTCGTGCGATTTAGGACACTGATACGATGCCACTATTTCCCCATGTTTCTCAAAATCTTCACCACACATTTGTACAAACTCTTAACAAACATACGGATTATAATCTCCGTCGAAGCAGCCCAGTTTCGCGTAACGATCGCGATGGTAAATAGCCCAGACACCGTAGGGATAAATCACCGACGAAATCGGAACGTATCCGATTAAATGATTCTCGTTTATCAAACGCTCATTTTTTTTTCTCAAAGAGTTGAAAAAAAAAGGCAGCTGGAGAGGCAAGCAGGAACTGCCGCGGCTCCGGAAAGCACGATCTCTTTCCCGGTAAATGAACATCGAGAGATACCGATTCGCTATCTGCAATCGTCATTCATTTCCTCGCGAAACGAGCTCCGAGGCCGCATTAACGTTTTTATTTTCATGATAAACAGAAATTACAATTCCCTGCCGGGAAGTTCCGCGCCCCCCCTCTCGGTTCCCCGCCATGAATCCCTGCCGCCGCCTTTTTTTTTTCCACCCCCTCGATAAACACCGAGCCAGGAACGGAGTCGGGATTCCTTGGTGTTCGCCGCGTTCCTGGCCTTTAATGCAGCAGAAAAATGTTTTCACGGTCCGATGTAGTTGAACCGCGCCTTCGTATCTCACGTGAACGTATGTGACGCGAGTATGATGGTAACAACGCAGGTGTAATGAATAAATCCCAAAGTTTTTCAGCTCTTAGAAGTTCGCCGTGGCAGGTTTGCCACGCGTGCACGCTCGGCCAAAAGCGTAACGACGCTTTTTATTCGGCCGCAGAAAAGCGCGGGGCAGCGGGACGCGTGGTAAATAATTATCGCCAAGCGTTTTGGAACATTACGAACGAGAACGCTTGATCCTTTCTTCTTGCTTTCATCGTCTACTCCCTCTGTTCGTTCTTTGTACGTGTCTACGTACGTATGCTCCTTCGCGTAGACCACGAAACGGCGGTTAAACCGGCGTCGAGTTAAATTGCAGGAACTGCAATTGATAAAATAGCGTCCGACAGGGCTAACGAGTTCAAAAGGAATCGGGTTCCCTGGCGATGAATGCGATGCATTCGGTGTATCCTCGAGGATACACTCGGTTTTAGAAATTCCTTTGAAACGCGTGGGAATGCCTTTTCGAAGGGGACGCCTTCTCCCCCTCTGTCCTCGACTCTGGGTACCGGCTAATTTCCAGAGGAGTACAATTAACTCTTTTGCAACAGATCCCGTCGTGCTCGAGCATTTACGGGATTGAAAGGGAACTTTCGAACAGCGGGACTTTTCCGTGGTGCGTCGTTTTAATCGGGGCTTCGACGTTGCGTCGAGTGACTGATGCGCTCGCGAGGAAACAATTACGCTCGAGCTGATGGTAACGGATGCCATTCGTATTAGAAAACTACTCGCGGCGTAAAGAAAATTTTGGTACAGACTGCTCGATAGATCTTGTTGGGCACTTTTTTGTTGGGAAAAGGTCGCAGACTCGTCGACATTTCCTGTACAGAGGTTTCAAAGTTTAACAGTAATAACTGAAATTCGATCTTCGACCTAACGAAATAGAAATATATACTGCATACCGTGAAGAATTATAAATGAATTCGAAACTGTATCGGAACAGTGTAAATAAATTTAATTTAATTTGTGACAAAACCGAATGCAAAGTCTGTTTCTGGTAATTGATTTATATTCGAGCGAAAAATATGCCACAAATTGGAACAGTTATCTCGTCTATTTGCTTCAGTCTGTGCTAATAGTTTTCCGTTCTCCGGTCAATTTTATCGATAGGATTAATTGACTAGTGTCTATATTATAATATTAGTATTTCCCTGCCTTCGAGTTTATTTGCATCTGTCGAGTAGAAGTCTATTTGCAACGTGACTGTATAGTTATGTCGATAAAAAAAAATCGTACAAAGCAGTTAGTAAGATAGCGCGAGTCTGCTGATTTGCGCAAATAAGATAACAGCGATAAGGTAGATTAACGGTGGGGTTACCAGCCCCGGAACGACCAATTGGTTTTGCTCCGCTTGTAGCAGTCAGTTCTTAGACTAATCTCGAGCCATAATCGCATAAATCTCGAACAACGCTTGTTATGTACTCTATCAATTCGAATAACGAATGTCTTGCATCCTCGTTACGCGAGCTTACTTTAAAATCTCAGCCACTCTGTGAGCCTAAAATAAGCCCTCGAATATCCTTGAAAATCGCGTCATAGTCAAAATATCTGTTTCGTTAATTTCAGAGAAACGTTAGCGAAACGAGAATTCGGTTTGGACTCTGTCGAGCGATACAGGCGACGAGGCGGTTATATCCGCCATTGTTCTGGAAGGTATACGATCGCTATAGGTTTCAATACGGTTAATACAATAGATGTTGGGGATTTACATTTGTCGATGACACTGATTATTGAGAACGCTTCTGCTATCTGTGTTTCGGTTTTGACAAAGGTGGGGGAACAAAGATGTTTTGGTCACTTTTGGAGATCGAGCCTCGTGCGTTTGTAGTGCTTATTTCTGCGCGAAAAATAAAATGGCGCGAACGAACTGCTGAAATCCTGTCGATCCCGAATCACTCCGGAGTATCGTAAGGATACTAGACATGTTACGGAAGCATTGCCAAGGAAGTTTCCAGACTTCGAGTTCAGTCAGGTTATTTGCCATAGTTACCGGTTAAGGCTCAGTCGTTTGCCTGATACGTCAGAAATTCTGAATACTCTTATAGAACCGCAACTTGAAACTCCTAACAGTATCTATGCGCCATTTGAAGTTCCAGATGATAATGATGTTGATTCCGGAGACAGTACGCAACGAAACCGCGGTAAAGCGTGATAAACAAATGATCGTCGAGTTATTAAATCAAACGAATGGTAAAGAAATTAAATCGTGCGACAGATTTTATTGCTGAATTAGAAAGTCGATTATTACCAGAATTACTAGTTCGTGATTTCATTTGTTTAGTCAAGACAAGGTTGTCCCAACAATTCATATATTCGTTGCCTATCAGCAAATAGATAATTCTCGAACGTGATAACTTCGTTATTATTTACAAAGTTAATACTAATGCAAAGATAATTACGTACTCTGACAGGGCTATCTCACAGTACAAATATAAGTACAATTTACTAAATCTGATTTTTCAGAATAAAATTTTTGTTTCAGAATTAAAGTGGCTACTGACCACGATTAAAGAAACATTGTGTACCTTTTATCCGATCCTCGTAACGATTACTTCCTTATTAACATTCTTCCCTCGATTCTACCCGTAAAAAAATCTCGAATGTTGAAAAAAATTTCACAATATGGTATCAGGATCGTAATATCATCGGATATCGATGCGAATCATTGAATCCATCGCCGTGGGATTTAATTGCCGTCGATTATAGTTAAATCGATCGAGGAACGGAAAAAACTTTATCCACCCGATCCCCCTTTCGTACAATAAAATATTATTTCCATATCGTTAAAACTCGACAACTATACCGAAGCTTCTCCGCGTTTCCCGTCGCGTCCCGGAACGTTTATGCAAATGATCTAAGGGATCGCCAAAGAAAAAGGAGCGAACCGACAGTTTCCCTAGGAAGCTGTAACAACGGAACCGAGCAACATGTAGACACACGGATTATCGATGCTCGTTCCTCGAGCGGAAAAACCGTAAACCGCAACGCAATCTAACTTAGTCCGAAACAGTGGGCCGCCATACACGTAGCCAGTAGAAAAAGAAATTAAGTGCTCATTACCGGTGAACCGAAAATAAGTACGAATAAAGTTCTTGCGGACTGAATCGCGGCTACGCGTGAATTTCATTAGGTGCAACGATTCGCGAAATTTCGCTATTCGAGAATTCCATTTTTTTTTCCATTCCCCGACGAATACAATTACCCTGTCAATTTCAATCTGCTTAATTTCCTTAGTGGAAAATTTCGAACATCAAAACTTTTATCCGTGACGTCTTTTCGATCGTTTTGGTCTACTCTAACGCTAGATTTATGGAACATGATCAATCTCACTAGGTTTCAGCTACTTATCGGTTAGTTTGAATATTAATAAATTTATGAAGAGTCTGTTTGTTTTGTTTAAATAGAAGCCCAAGTTTCTAGTTTCGCTGTTGTCTCGTGTCAGAGAAATAGCATTCGTTTTGACTATGGAAACATCAAAAGCGAGGTATCTTCCGTCGCTATCTTCAATGGTACGCTGCGACATAGTGATTAAAACTGTTTCGCCGTTTTTTCCCTTACGCGACGGTTTATTTCCAAAGTAATTCGGACGTGCTGTAGGGGAGCAACTGCTATTCCATTTACCAAGTATACATTCGCGCGTGATAGTGGAAAATAACTGCATTAGGTGCTCTTGCAAAAAGTGAAACTGTTATGGGCCACGTATGTTTGGGCTTAACAATAACTAGAAATGTCCACATTCGCAGAGTGAACGTATCGTACCGACTAGTATCACACTGTGAAGAAATCGCGATAATCCTCGTGCATATAACGTGGTAAAATACACTCGTGTTACGCGGTTGAATGAAAACTGCGTGTAACAACACACGGAGAAAATATCCAAGATATTTGTAATATAGAAATTAGGTAGAAAGTCAATCGACGAGAAAATAATTTGTAACGATATAAAAAACCTACAAACATGACAGAAACTGCAGAGTAGACTAATTTTTGTTCACAGTTTTTCCAATGTGTTAGCATGAAGGGTAAATATACGAGGATTACTTTTATTACTTGTCAGTCGAGTATAGTCTTTTCTGTGAACCACTGTGACAGTGCAATAGGTTTGTAAGTCCATTAAAACCTGCATCCCCTAGAGCTCCCAAGGCCATAAACCTAGATGGGCACGTCTTTTGATGAATTAACTATCAAATACAAAAAAACACGAGCGAATGTAGTAAATAGGTGATTCACGGCTTGTAAACCTCTCTTTCTATGTATTTATAAATTATTCCGTTTTACGAGGAACACATTGACGCGTGCTTCGTCGATTTCCTTTTCTTTTTAATACCTTGTTAACCCCTTAACGCTCATATTTTTCTAGTTAACCAAGAATAATCAGTTTTCTTTATTGGATTTGTTTCTAAAAATGCGTTTTTTGTTACTTACAAATATTATCGTCCCTTAAACCATTAGATTAAACAAATATCGTTTTTCAAAGCAGTCAGACTCGGGCATGAACGTTAAGTATAAAAATCTAAGGATCACGGTACTTCTTATAATTGCCCAATTAAAATTTTAACAAACGAAGCAGCAAAGTTGGAAAATTCTGCCTCTATGAACGTTAAATATCTTGCAAAGAAATTTTATTTTGGAAACTGCAAAGCTTATAAGTTAAATTGTATATTACCAACGCCAAAAATAGAAAATTCAGGTACATCGAAAAACCTGTAAGCAAAAGCTAGTTAATGTTTATCGTAAGATAACTTCCAGCACTTTCAGAGCGTCGGATTTGTAGTTTTTATTATTTAAAATGGAATTATTCTGTCATACAAAGTATAAATGTTAACTTTATCCACCTTTAGTCTCTTAACACTAGGTTTACGGACACTCGTGGCGCATATTTTTATTATAATTCAGTTTTTACATCAATTCAATTCAACATAAATTGCTAACAAATAATATTTATGAGTGTGTAAACCTAGTGTTAATGATCACACTAGCCAATAACAATCCGTGTAACTGAAGATAGTACAATTAATTCGATTCATCGACCACTTATGAACTGCGTAGATGCCTCAGATATTATTTGCTTGTTATAAGTAACCAGTCTGAGGTAAAGTTGCAAAATGTTGATGTCGGAAGGAGTAGGATGGCAATTCGGTGCGCCACAGTGATAAAAGAAACTTGTTACGGTTATGTGCAACTGGTAACGATACCGGGCAGCCAAACGGAAAATTTGATAAGAGACTCCGGGGCGACTTAAGCAATTCTCGACCGGCCACGAAAAACCCGTGCTTGGGAAGAAGTGGATCACGGCTGATGTATGGGCGGATGTGTCGAAAAAACGTGTGGACTGCATCGGAAATTGGCGAGAGCGCGTTCCGGTACCTCGGGACCGGCGTGAAAGAGCGAAACAGCATCGAGATTTATAAGGTAAATTTGTACACCGGGTGAACAGCGGGTCTAACGAATCGCGAAAGACGCAGAAACGCGAGAAGCTAATTCCTTTTCGCGTGTGTTTCGCGCCTTTGGCCCCGTCGTTGTTGTTCCTTGCACGGGGAGTGAGAAAAGGAGAGAGCCAGGGACGCAACGGGGCGACGGTTTTAACAATTAACGGAATTAACGGTCGGACAGAAGCCAGTTACACATCTGATTTATTTCCGGTGAAATTTTCTAGTTGATGAAGGGAAACTCGCGTTGCAGGGCACGGGAAACGAATTCTGCGAGGAAGTCGTTGAGTGCAGAAAATGGAATAATAACAATTAGCGCTGCAGCTTATTAAACACTTTCTTTCGAACACTGTGTGCCTGAGTGGGGCTAATTTTATTCGCGAATAATGAAAACTAGCTTTTACAGATTGCTTCGCCTGGATATCGATTTAGAAAGATATGCAAATGAATTTTATTAACATTTGTGGTGTCGTTTGAAATTTTCTAACATTTTCCGTAAATGTAAAGAATCGCAGTGTCGGTCGCGTGACATTTTAAGTTTCCTTCTGCTGGAAATATGAGAGTGCACGATAGGCGAATCGTGAAAGACAGCCATTTCGAAGGACGAACATTGAAAGTTCACCATAAATTACGAAATATCCGGAAGCTATCACTATTTAGAGCCAACAAACCCATGCATCGTCCCGTGAATGATATTTCAAAGCCATCGAAGCATAAATACGGCGCAACGGGACTGCAAAATTTACCGTTTTGTTACATCTGGCGTATATCTTTGGTTGCAGCCCGCAAAACGCACGCAAGCACGCAGAAACGAAGGAAAATTTAAGAAAAATAAACACGTCGAAACGTGCCACGCGTAACGTAGTGTAAATCACTTCCTGCGTTATTTTACGCCGGTTCTTCGTGAATTATAGACGATCCAAGCTGTACGAAATACGTAATTTGCTTTTAATTTTGAAAAGGACGAATTCCTCGCTGCAGAATTTGAATTAAACACTTTTCTTCTCGGAAACGGTTTCAAAGGTGAAATTTCCTAGAGCAATCTCGCCAAAGAGCTTATTGTCAGATCTGAGATGAAACATCATTAACAGAAGATGATTGCTGCAATGAGAACGATTGAAACACTAATTGAAGTTTGGCCCGTAATATCAATTCGAATGTGACATCGTTCGCCACTGCAAAGGAACTCCAAGTCAAACGCATTCGTGGATTCGATGTGGGTTGTTATTATATCATATTCAAGTCAAACTAGTGGTTTCACTTAATAGTTTCACTTTCGTATCCACTTGCGTAGCTATACGTGACGTTAATTACGAAATACGCTAAATAATGTTTCTTTCGAAAATTCTCTAATGTTTCTCCTATCTTTGTTAACTATTTCGATTACAAACGTTAGAATATCGTAACGAGTTTCTCATATCGAGCATAATTCACTCGTATCCACGGTGACAATGTGATTAACGAACCCTGTATTCCAAAATAGTTTAAGAAGTTCAGAAGTTGTGATTTTAGTCTGGAAGATGCAGAGCGAAACGAGAGGCCAATCAAGATTGATGATGATGGTACATCCACGTCAATTAGAAATAATCCACGATACGCAACGCGAGACGGTATCAGCATATTAAACATTTCGTGGAAGGAAGTTTCATTATATTTAATAATTTTGGGAACGATAATTAAACGCAAGTTTCAGGCTTTACACAAATTAATACGACTTTTGAAAAAAGAATGGAAAATTAATTCGTAAAAACAACAGTGTGTAATTGTCTTGACTATCCAGTGTAAAGACGTTTATTTCCATTTCAAAACTGATATCCATATAGTGGGAACCGGAGCGTGTCCTTTATTATAAACCCTAATTGGAAATTCCAGCAATTAACATGGAGAAATAGTGCTGAAGGTGGATCAACAATAGATGGTAGTAAAATCAACACGACCAACATTAGTGATACCAATGAAGAGAGCAATTACAATTCGTTATGAGAGTCAGACCTTAGGTTCCCTTTCGAATGCAAATAAGATTAATACAGTCTTTATTTTCTTTAGTCATATGGGTAATCTTTATCAAAAAACCAGTCTTCTTTCTCCATTTTGATCAAACTTCGAACACTTCTTTAGAAGAATAAAGCTACGAAAAATGATTCTAATACTCAACGTCCAAATCGTCTCGAAATTATACAATTAAAAATTAAAAATAAAATTCTATAGATAGAAAATGAAATTTATTTACTGTTCATCATTTCTATCAAACGTGAGTTTTATCGTTTCACGTTGAATAAAACAGGATTCTCTTGATATAAAAAATTATCATTGTACAGTTAGCATCGGATGAACAATATCGTCTATAAATATAGACGATCCCCTTTTACCGTCTCGCAATATAATTAGCTAACCTTCTTATGAAACGACAGTCGATGATGGACATAACGTGCTTGACTTTTTCAACAGCCAGGTCGAAAGCTTTTACGAAGACGTTAAAAATTTCTAGGCGCGTGTTTGCACCGTTGATTGGGCACTGTTTGCGTGGGTGTAACGCGACTCGTGGTTCCGCGAGGGAGGAGGCTCGACCTGATATTATTCCCCGGCCTAATAAGTTTCCCGAACGAGCGTGTAATTCAACGACGATTGCCGCGCGTGTCATTTGGTGTGTACAGTGTATCTCAATTAAAAAATATAACGAAGACACCGGACGGAAGTGCCAATCCAATTACTCTCGCGGCGTTTCGTCATTTATTTCGACGCCTAAGGGCGACTCTTGCGCGCTGCACTCCTCGCGTTTTGATTCACGCTTCGGAAAAAAATCGGTCAACAATTTCTGCCCGGTTTTTCCGGTGGCGAAACGGGAGCAGAGGCGGCCGCTGGCCACCGGAATGAGCAAACCTCTCGAGTCTGTCGAAAATATTTGGAGAATTCCGGGGAACTACGCTTTCGAAACGCGACGGATCCGCTTCGTTACAGGGCGTCGAGTATCGCGTTGAATCGCGCGAGTTTCATTGAATTAATTCCACGTCGACGGGGTGGCAATTCCATCGACATTAACGCGCGGTGCATCTTTACGGATTAATCGTTGTAATTTCTGAATCGAGAAATTGGACTCGTCTCGTCCAAGAACAGGAGCACGGTTGATCGAAGCCATTCGAGAAAAGAGACGAGTGGGATGGTCTGTAGCGAGAAATCGCGAAGTGAATACTCTCGAGGGGATATAGTTTCGTTGCTCATTGAAATATAAGTTCCCGCGACGTTTATAATCGTCAACTTTGAGACTGAACTTTATCGTACGTTTCCATCATATTTAGTTAGAATTTACCCGTCTCCCGGATACAATGAGATTTCAGGTTTATCGTGCACAGTCCTGCCAAGTTCTGTCAATATTTCGAACGCTTATATTAAAAAAGCGACGGAGGCCGGGAAAGGGGAGAAAGTATTATAATTTTTTATTGCTTGTGTTTCCCGACAAAGAGGATCGATGAAAGTCTCGAAGATTAGATAGCGAATATTAAAAGTCTTCGGCAGTGAGATTTGATGTAAGTTGTAATTTTAAGTCTAACTGTAGTTTATTAAATTTTTCTTTTATCCTAAAAACATTTTACTCGGTAAATATTTTTCGTGTTTTTTCTCCCCGTAAGTCTGGAACAGTTATTTTGCACAAACTTTCCTTATCCCTTTTAATTCTTTCGTCGATAAATGACCCAGTATATGTTTTTTTTAATCCTTTCATCAATCCTGACGAATAATAAACGAAACAGTGCATACTGAAATATTCATTTCGTGCGACATAATAGATTATAGCGAATTCTTTCACGCTCTGTGTGCATAATTTAGACAGATTACACGCTCGACGACAGTCAACGATATTCTTCTAACTCCACGATAAATAGATCATTCGGATATATCCTGTGCCTCTAGCGAATTAGAAACCTCGCAAGCATTATTTCTCTATTCAAATAACGCTCTTAGGGACGCTCCATTTCAGTCCTTTGCAGATACCAATTGCTTGCAACCGGATATTGTACAACTACAGTCACTCGTTTTATTGCAACCTTTGCATTCACTATGTTGCCTTTGAATTTTGTTCACTGTTAGATTTAATTACGGAACTATACGTTTCGTTGTTCGTAGTAAAATCAGCGAGGGAATGATTCCTTAAATAAGTTCAAAATAACGAATGAAATTTTCTTTATAATGCTTCATTTTCGAGATAATGGCGTTTGAAAATTTATAGGAACGCGTGTGGTTTCGCTGGCGCGTCTGATCATTACTCACTGTTTCTACTTACACCGATGTCCAACTCTTTTATTCTTTCTCCTCGACTTTTTCACGAGAAATCAACCACTGCTTGGTTGTACCGTGAATAATGGAACATCCTGAATAATCTCCGCTCATACTTATTAAATTATTCCGATACCATTGGTCGTTACTATTCTAATATCTAATCGATTGGCTTATAAGCGGTCAGTCGATCGGTGCACTACTCACGCATGAATATGCTCAATAAATGCGGCTGTGTGATTTATGCACACAATGCGTGCTTAACGTTCACATATATATGTACGTCAAGGTACTTATTCCAATTGATTTAACTAATCTCTTTATTCGAAATTCTTCGGTTTAGGTTTGCTCAATGCCCGATGCAAAAATTGAGAATATCTAGGAATTATTATGAATGAAAAATACAACAATGAAAAGAGACTAATATATATTAGAAAACGGAATTGTTAATTCGAATTAAATTTATTTAACTCGAAAAATCGTCAATTGTATAAATTTTAGGTAACCTAGAATTAAAACTCAAGCAAAAAAATCGTAGATTTGAAACTACTGAAAATATGAAGAAAGTTTTAGTAAAAGAAATAATTACTCTGAAATTGAGTTTGACAACGTCCTGAATAGAAAGAATCTAGAATAAAACGTTTACTTAAATCAACTAGGATGCAAATTAATTTGTTCAATCCACAAACAATATCCAATTAAACTATCTATCACACACCCTGTCATTTCTTTCTGCAAGTAGTGTGGCTCGATAATGGTCTGCCATTCGTACAGAAACCTATACGTGACCATAAAGTTAAACAACGATACACAACAAAAAATTTCTTCAACTCAGTACCAACGTCATCTTCAACTAAAAGATCGATATATATCTATACGAGCAGTCTTTTTAATGAAAATAAAGTCCCCAAGTAACTTCTTAACGAAAAAGAGAAATCGGTCGAGAAAGTCGAAGAATTCAAGATTTACGAGTCGTTCTCCAAGAACTGTGTGCATTATCATTCGTGTATCGCCCACGCCGGCGTCCGGGTTGACGTATTCGAGTTAAATTGCCCTAAACCGCATGATGGAACGGCTGACATAAGAACTCGACAGAGCTCGGACGGAATGATCGAGAGACAAACGTGATTCTGTCCACCGCGCTTCCTAACCGGACGACGATTGCTCTCAGCCCTAACGATGACTAATGAAACGCGTAAAAATTCCCTCGCGAAATTCACGACTGCCCGGTACAACGATATGTCAATTTACTCCGTGAACGCGACCGTGATCGAGTCGTCGGACAGCGCGAGAGGTTGCCGCGAAACACGCTGGAACTTGCACAAATTCTCCGTGCTCTGATCGACTTCCATCGGAATACATCGATTCACGGTAAACTTCGCGGCGAGCGAGCAACGCGCGTCCGAAACTCGAAGGGCTTCTCTGTTCGCGAGAACAGCGTTCCACCTGGCTATCCGTTCGTAAAACGAATTTGTCACGAACCTGCGACGTTATCCCCGAAGAAGTTGCTCATATCTCAAGGCCTCCCAGCGGATCGCGAAGCCGTGCTCCGTGAAATCGAAAACTCCGCTGGCATCCCGGGGGCGAACTCCAGTTTTCGTGGAACGTTCGACGTGTCTCGCGCGGACGCACGTGATCCTCGGGAGCGGACCGACGATACCGGACGCGCACGCACGGACTGAGGAATGCCGGTAAACTGATCGGGATCCTGACGGCCCTCCTTGCGCGAGGAGGCCTCTTCCGTGCAGGATGAGGCGCGCAAGCTCGAATGAGCGCAGGAGCGACGGAGAGCACGCAACAGGCGGAGGAGGAGGGCTGGAGAGAATGGGACTAACGGAGAGTGTAGAAAGGGGAGAAAAGAGGCTGGGGGAACGAAGAGATGGCAACCGAAACTCGGTGAAAAGTACTTGCACAAGGGAAGAACCGCGGACCGAAGGCGAAAGGGACTTGGGGGTGAAAGTGTAGCAAAGAATCACCGGGATAACGAGACCGGGAAATTGTTACTTGGGTTGGAATAAATATTTCAAACGCGGTACGGATGACTTAATGGTACTGAGACTCGATGAAAAATGTTTTAAACCGAGTTGGACTCGACGAGGCGCAACGAAGATCGATGAGAGCAACGAGGGTCGTGTGATGGAAGATAAACAAAACACGGTAAATTGTGTAAAGAATAATAATAAATAAAGGAAAATAAGGATAGAGTTAACAGTCAAAGAAACGTATGTGATTGAGATATAGAAGGCGCAGAATTTTGTTAAAAATTTTTAAATGACCAGGGAGGAAGAAGTTGAAAACGAAACTGAGAATGGGTAATCAGCTGGAGGGAAACGGGGAGTGCATTGAAAAAATGTAAAAACATTGATGAGAACGAAATGGCTTTCGACATTTGAAGGAAAGTGTCAAAAAGGATAACGAGGCGATAAAAAAAATAAGGACGGAATAACACTCGAAAAGAAATGTAGTGAAAGATAATAAGAGTCTTGGAGAAAATCACAGGATTGGCTGACGAGATATGGTATCCGGGTACAGGAGTGGAGAAGCGCGGTGAGAATGACACGGTATGAAGTAACACTCGTAGAGAGGAGAAAAGAAAAATACGGCTCGAAAGAAAGTGTAAGGAAGAATGCTCGATAAGTAACGCAAAACAGATTAGAAGATGTCAACGTGAAATGGGAAGGCTGGAAATTGAAGAAGGATTTAAGTGGGGGACTGAAAAGACTGCGGAAAATAGTTGAAAAGAAATGAACACGAAACGAGGAACCTACGCGGAAAACAGACGGGAAGTTAATAAAACGGATGTTGTAGACTGAGAGGGAAATTGGTTGAGAGCAATTGAAAAAGCGAAGGTATAGCGAAGAAAGAGGCAAAAGATTACTAGAAACGAAAGATCAGCATCGTTGCTTACTATTATTCGAATCAATCGAAATTTACAACTTGTTAATTTTAGAAAAGGAAACAAGTAGAAAATGTGCAAAATCAAAAAGGAACACAACGGATAAATAGAAAGCAACGAGAGACGAAAGTAAAAAAAGGCAGAAGATAAGGATTGCCAGGCAAGGAGGCTCGATAGAATCTCAAAGAAACCGGAATACCCGTAGTCCTTCAAAGGATAAGAAGGTTTAGTAATTTACACGTATACACGGTCAAGGAAGACAATTCGTATCAGGAGACGACGTCGATTACAAATGGAGCGCTTGGGTTTCACGAAGTGCATTATCGTTATTGCATTTATGAAATCTTAATGTTCGAAGATGTTGGTTAAAGCTTAATTGGAGGACTCCGGGAAGCTGCCGTTCATTGTCAATCGTGTTCATTGAAAATTATATCCGAGTTGTCGAACAGCGGCTGAGTTCTGATCGCGAAATTGCAACGAGGGAATCGGGTATCGCGTAAACAAAATCTTGAAATTTTCCTATCCCCCGTGGACAAACGAGCAAAGATGAAAATTGAGGAGTTTCGTGTTAACTCGAGACTCGTTCAATATTGAACACGGTGAAATTTATCCAACGGATAAGTTGAAGTTTTAATCACCCTTTAGGTGATACTTTGACGAGGTAAAGATTGTTAATTAAATGTGTGATTAGCTGTTGCTTCTGATTGTCTTACCGTTGATGCGATACTATGTGCTCATTGATTTATCGATTAACGTTTTTAATGCCTCGTTGGTTATTCCGCGCGCTATCGAGATATTTACACAGAACTTGACGTTTGTTAGTCGCTTTATAAATGAAACGATAGATCGCTTAAAAATGCAAACAAGCACAGTGAATTATTATTGCTTCGTTACTCTTTGTAAAAAGTTTCGCGTATTATTTTTGTTCTTTAAATATTTTCCTTTATAATTTTTCCTCATTGAAAGAACGAATATCAGAAATTAAAATATATTTAATATTTCCAACATATTTTGGTTTGCATGGTAGAAATAGCATCGTTAGAGTTCTCGTGGGGTTGGCGTAGCGCGAAACACTCAAAGTCAAAGCCCCAGGTTTTATAATATCTTCGTTAAAAATTGTTTGAAAATTTTGTATCGCATATAATCAGAAAAAGTCGACATTGTCATCAATTACTTATACAATTATTATACTATACAAGAAAATATTTTAACAACTTCTAAAGCAAAATGAATAGTAATAAATTAAATATTTCTCGGTCGTTATATTGATTTTAATAAGTTATTTACAACTAACAAATCTGTTCATTACCGTGATTGAGTATTGCAATTCACTTTTCAAATTAATGAAAATTGTTGAAATTCTAGAACTGAACTTTTGGTCATACGTAAAAAATAAGATACGAGACTAACAAATATTTCTTTCGACGTCTAACAAGTAATTGAATTGATGTTTGCTGTTGATTCTACTTGCATTGTTCTCCGCTGGGTCGTATTAGATTACAGGATTTTCTACGTTTTAATGATTACGGTCTTTGAGAATCGATACCATCAAAGGTATTGTCCCTTATCAGAAGATGCAACAGTATCGATGTTTCATTTGTTTTCAGACATCGCAGCCCTTTCTGTAATTTCTTTACATTTATCACCGGTTTACTGAAAGCCTCAGAGACATATTTTAGTCAAGCACTTTGAAAATATTGATTGTTTCCTGGCAGATTGTATTCAAATTCATTAAAATCACGTAACTATAAATATTTCATCGCGCAGTTATTAATTACAGTACACTGGAAAAAATGGTCGAAAAGTTTTATGCAAAATTTACAAAATTCCCTGTTCCATAATATGGGTATGCTTTAAATTTTACGTGTTTGTAGATTTGTGTGGTAATTATTAATTTTCCATTTACTTTATATGGAACGAAACAAGGGAGAGAAGTGGTAGAAGCACCACTCGACAGAAATTAGATTTGCGTAAAAAAAAGTAAAAAAAACATTCGTTAAAATACAGGAAATATCAAAACGTTATGAAAAAAATAACTGTAATGACGAATTATACATTTTCCAGATTATTAATCACGGATAAATTGGAATGTAATAATCGATACGACTGTAGTTCATTCTAAAATATAGACTGTAGTAGGAGAGATAAAAGAATTTAAGTACTTTTTAATTTCGATCGGTTGTTGTTGCAGTAAAATAACGGGGCACGTTCTCTCCCTTGTTTCGAAATCGACGAACCTGATGAAATGATATTTTCTAAAATCTCTTAGACGACGCTTCGAACAGATATCGTCGAAGTCCAGGGGAAGTTTCAAGCTACCCTAGTGTATTTCCTTCGCGGAAGTCTGATTATCCAGAAAGTTGTAATCATGTTAGGCCGCCAAGGGCTGTGTCACTGTTGGCTGAAAATTAATAGACGCCAGTTCTGTTAAGAATACACCGAGCCTTAGCTGCTCTTGATGATAGATTTCATAAAGGAGCAACGTCTCAAGCGGATGTCGTTTAAAAAGTGTCGCATAATTCGAACGGGTCTGTGAAAATCAGAAGGGTCACAATTTTGTAATCACTTTTGTCGCTCGTAGTCCATCAGTCGACTGGACAAAATAATTAAAAGATCGTCTATTCGCGTAATTTTATTATTCAACAAAATACACGATACTTTAAAAGTTTCGTATATTGCAGTGATGAGAAAAACTATACCAATAATGACAGATCTCGTATAAATTATTCCAGACAGTTTAAAGTCAAAAATAGTGTCTACGTCTTTACTGGATGAGAAAATTTTTCATAATGAAATCCTCTACATTGTAACAAATTATTGTTTTCGAAAATCCACCCTTGCAACTAAAGCTATTGCTATATAGTTTAAGCAGTCTATTTTAACAACGCTTAATTCAAAGTCCAATTTACGGATTCTAGAAACATAGAATATACAATATCAGCTTTATGTATTGTAGATCGCGAATGAAACTGAAAGTGTAATCAGAGATTGCATTCCATTGTTAATGTATGTTTACGTTAGGTACGTGAGCATTTCATTTGAAGCAGAAATGGAAGATAATACTCTCGAGAATCGGAATAGACTCTTTGAGGAATTCGTATAATGAAATTAGTAGCGAAAACGCGGTATTCGGTGGGAGAATAGGAATATGGAGGTAAAAGACTCTTAAGTGGTTAAATAGTTGAGTACTCGTCATTGTCTTTCCAATGCAGCTATTCTCAAATATTACTAGGAATTTCTTCGGGGACAAAAAGATATTACTGCTACTGATTGTTAAAACCTTGTTACTAATTAGCATAGGGAAACGAACACTTTTCGAAAGTGCCAACGAAATGTCGTCGTAACTACTTTTTGATAGATGACGCCGAGCAACACTTTGCATGTTATTACGCGAGTTAGGCGACGTTGTAACCTAATTAACTTGTTTCAATACCGACAGTAGATTCGTATTTCGTCACTGTTACAAAGGATGTACTAATTTCAATTTGCAATGTTCTCCGTATTTACGTGCTAATCGGATAACATAATTAAAAGTCGAGTCGTTGAAATTTTCGATAAATTATCTCGGTCATATTCTTGCGTTAACGTGTGCAGAATTTGGGTTGGAAGACCTGCTCTGCGGTATTTCTCTGTCCCTTTTAGCGAACCGCATTTTCTTCTGAAAGGAACTTCGAGGACTAATTAAAGTGATTTAATTTTATTCGTTTAAAATATTACACGTGATCGTGGATGTGGATACGAACGGATAGAAAATGTATTACACTGAAGATCTTTGACAATTATAAAAATCCACCAGATCCTTCGAAGCGTGGAAGTAAATTTTTATTTTTAAAACTGTCCATGGAACCACACGCGTTGTTCACATAGCAACCAGCAAATCCGACAAGCTCAGCTCTTTCGATTCACCAAAATAGGACTGAGTTTGGTCTGAACTAACAAGGGAGACGTCACGCCATACGCTTCTGACTCGATCTCGAGTTATAGGAATGTGAATAAATACAATACAGTTTTCTATCTGTTCGTGAAAAATAACCGAAACAATTGTAATGAATCTGGAAGAATAAGTATGTGAAGATTTGAAGAAATTTTATTCACGAACAATAAATAAAAATTTTCGATTCATTTGTCTGGGTGTCAATTAAGAAAGCCCATTCATCGATTTTAATATTCTGAATTTGAAAGAAATTTAAGACGCGTTAAAGTTTCTTTTCCCCGTAAATTTTCCGTGCATTTTCTCGAAATCTTTCTCAATTACAATACTTTTCTTCTTCATAGGTCGGAAAGTAAACATTATACGTTGGCGTTGTTTCATAAAAATGGGGGCACAATGATATTTTTCGGAACAAAAGGGGCGTCAATGTAAAAAGTTTGAAAACCACTGCCATTCTCTGTGCGGGTAGAAGCTGTTCCAACGCGAGAAAAAGGAAACAAAGAAAATTGTGCAAAAAGTAACAATGAACAAGGACAAAGAGAAGGAACAAGTAACCGTGGGCAACTGGTTCGCACAGTCCACGATGGCGCCACGAAACGATACTTCAGTTGTTCTTCATTTTCCAAAATCGCGTGGCGATGCACCAATTACGTGCTAGTGGTAATCTCTCTATAGATACGTAACGTGTTAAAGGAGCCGACTTTCAGTAAAGTTCCTTTGACATTACGACCGTAGATTAGCCACGAGCTAGAGCACGTTTGATTCCAAATTTCGTAATGCTCGTGGAACCCTAATTAGCGTTATCAAACACGGTATAATAATCCCTAACTAACCATCGTAACCATTTAATTGTAAAAATATTCATTCATTTAACGTTTTTACTACTCAAAACACAAACACAGAAATTTTATGAAGGTGGGTAAATCTTAGACAAAACAAAGCAACAGGCAAAATTCGTCGATAAGTTTTTAAAAGTTAACGTTGACGAATAACAGAATTTTTGAACAATTACGAGAATATTGTTCCTTGACAGAGGCGTATCTCGAAAAACTTTATGAGGCTTTTCCAAAATTAAAGACCCCCTTAAATTTTCGTAACTACAGCAATTATCGTGCGTGACGAAATGTCCGCGCGGGCACTCACAACGAATTAAGCGGAACGCTAGATTTTCTTTGATGTCGCACGCACAAACAGCGACAGGACTTCAGTGATAATTATACAACATTAGAAACGATTCTACATTTGCTAATGACGATCATCGTCACTCATACGAAACTTTAGAACGTTAGAGACTGTTCTAAATTAAGGACTGTGGCAAAGTCTTACTTCATGTCTAAAGTTTTATGCAATTAACTACAATAAAAGTTTGTATATTCTTTAACAAAGTAAATAATTGAATCGATAGTTTGTTGCATAAATAATTACAGTAACATTCTGATTATTTGGCGTACTCGGGACTGGGACAATACCGGAAAATCAAATGTGTCAGAGAATTGGATCATTTTTATGGGGTTTTTCTCACTTTACGGGGTCAAGGAATAACTTTTCCATTATTTTTAGAATTTCTACATATTCTCCATTAAAATACGCGTTGTTTGCTTTTTTAAACGTTAAAATCCTTCAATCCGTTCAGAAGTTATGATGTTTTAAACATACGCACGAAATTTCAGGGGAACATATCAACGCATAGTCAGACATTATATTTTCGGTAAGGAATTTTTTTCTCGAAACTGCGTAGGATTTCGGGGGTATGTCTATTGACCAAAAGTGATTGTAATTAACCCCTGCAACTGAAAATAATTTTTCTAAAACGATTTGAAAAATTTTTTTTCGCCGAAATTTTACCACATTCTCGAATTTTTTTCTCGAAAGTGGGTAGAATTTCGGGGGTATGTGTAATGACCAAAAATGATTGTAATTGACCCCTGCAACCGAAAATAATTTTTCCAGAATGATTTGAAAAAATTTTTTTTCGTCAAAAAATTTAGCCACCTACCCCTGTCGATTTTTCTCTCAAATTTACTATAACCCTACTGGAACTCTACTGTGCAGTAATTATTATATTTCTGTTCATCATAGAGAAATGTATCAAACAAAAATAGAATGAATAAAACTGGTAAGAGGTAATGGCAACGCTGAAATGTCATGACACGTGTCGTTATGATTAGTAAACTTCATTCAAATAATAGAATGATTTGAAACTGTTTAAAATAATTAAAAATATACGCAAATATCGAAATAATTCAAATGTATTAAAGAGACATTGTTACGAAAGAAATGTAACTCGATTATTCAACCATTGGAACAGCAATTACAATCGAGCAATAACAAAAAGGAATCGTTTCGGATAGTTTATCTCGTGAAAAGTATAGATTCAAGACAAATTCAAGAAATCAATGGACAGTTCACTGCTTTCGATACTATTATCGAAACGATTAAAACGTTTGAACATCGAGAAGACGAAACGTAACACGGTAGAATTCTATTTAGAAATCAGGAACGAACATCACAGTCAAACAAAAGACGATTCGTAATTCAATAACGCTTTGGAAAATCGTACGAACAATAAACCAATTGTATTTGTTAGCATTTAGTCGCTTACAGCCATTCGATCAAACATTTAAATTAATCCACCAGATATACTTCGGACACGTAGAAGTCATTAATGAACTCTCTCAGTTAGGCTACCTGTCGAAGCGGAAAGGTATGTTAACAAAGCAACGCATTTATCCGCTACATTATGCGCTGATCAAACAAACTGATTAAACTAGGAAACTTTCCGTTGAATTCGCTATATTAATCAATCCATACAGTTGCAAGCTTTCAAATATTGCATCTACTATATGGACGATTATTCAAAAGGATTCTTGTTCTTCGATACTTTCTATAAAACACGACAACGCGTTGACCTTTAAACGAACACTAAGATTTTGTAATTTCTTTAACATTTTTTAACTTGGATCAGTTTTTATATTATTTCATGCTACCACGTTTTCGTTAGACTTCCTTTTATTACACATCGAAATTCTAGAGAAACGAGACAAAGGAGTGCACGAAATATTTTAAAACTAATAAAATTCCGTCAGAAATCACGTTTTTCCGGGGTCTCGGAACCTCCAAACAAGGGTAATTAAGCAACGTCGTCGAATCCCTAACGTTTCTTTAATGACGCGCATGTTTCCGGATGCGAATGCATTTATTTATGCGCGTATTCGCGTCCCCGTAAGAACGAGTCCGCTGTTTCACCCATGGAAGTCCCGTGGAAACACGACACGGCGCAACTAAAGCGGAATATTTTAAGGAGTCGTACGAGCCACGGCTCCGACAATCTCGTACCTTGGTATTAGAAGCGTTTTCTGGCCGCGGAAGGGTCGACAATTAAAACTGGAGGGAATCTTGATCGTCTAGCCGCGGATTACTAATCGTAAAGAAATTAAATTTAAATAAGCTTTTTGCCCGTTTACAAAGCGAGTTGATACGGCCACCGTAGCAGGATCTTTAACCAGGAAATACTAATTGGACGCAGTTTCTAGTCGGTGCCTCCGATGGCAATTAGACATGGCAATCTTCGAAGCCCGTGGCTGTTAACAATTTTTGCAATTATCATTAAAAATTCTTGGAAATTGTCCCGGCGGATTTGTTTACCGAGACCCTCTATGGTTATTGGAAACGAGAGTTCGAATGGCCACGCGTTGTTTTTTTAACAAGAACTAACAACGATTAGGTACAAAACGTTTATGGAGGGTGTTCGAGTATTGGCGGTACGACCAAAAAAGGTGTGATGTGAAAAAATAATGGAATCAGATGTTCCGGGGAAAAATTGCTGAATGTTCAAATTTTTTCATTTTTACGAAGACTAGTACTCGATCTTTTATAGCTGACCAGACGAATAATTTTTCCAGAGCACAATTTCCATGATTCATATTGGAAAACTCAGAGTTAGGCAAAGTTTGACTAAATTGTAAATGAATGAAAACCATTTTCTAGCGGTTTATCCTTAGGTTTTTTCCAATTCAATAATTATATTTTTATTCGTTCGTTGTGAAATATCTTTATTTTTGTCAGCAATTTTTAGTTAACGAAAAATTTTTTACTCTTTGTTGATTGTTTGTCTGATAAAATTAATAGTGTTCTACGTTAAAGATAGAAGATAAATACAATACTAAGTAGTCTTTTTCTAAGTCGATGTATGATTCTGGAAATTTGTATGCATTCGAGAAATACATTCTGACGCTTCGCCAGAATTGTAACTAACTTCATCAGTGTGTTATTTAACACCCACCATTGCAACTGAATTAGCAACAAAATTTTCACTTCGAAAGCACCGATCATAATGTGAGACATAAATCGAAAACCAACGGACACAAATACGCCATGTAAAGTTTTAAACATGTTTTTCTCGAAACTACACTGTTCGCTGCAGTGGCAAAGTTCGGTAAACTGTAATCTGGTTACGTGTGCCGCAATACTATTAAATGTAATCACACTGTATTCGCGTGATAATGCACGATAATTAGACATTTACCACGCGCTTTAAATGTTTACTATCATGATTATACCACAATTAAACGATGTGATCACGTGTAATCGTATCTGTGGCAAATGTAATCGAATTACGTGTAATCGAACTACATCCTCTCAACCATGTGTGACGACTCTCAATAACATACTCTATCAAAAGTTCTAGTTGCAATCGACAGTGACAGCGTTAATGAAGCCGTGAACCATTTATTTACCCAATGAAAGTAAATAAAACTACATTTCCCTACGCTACTGTACGCGCCCAAACATGTGATAAAAAGTAACGCAACTAGCTCAGGGCCGAGTCGGATAATTGAGGAACGGTCCGTATAAATTTGCTTGGGTCTGCATTTCCCTTGTCCTTCGTTAGGGGAAAAAAAAGACTCCTTTGTGTACGAACTCCAGACATAAACATAATAACGTCGTGAGCGTGACATAACCCAGCTGTTCGCTCCTACGATGTTAATGAAAAGAGGTAGAGGACCGGTCTTGTCATTTTGCGTCGGGCTTCGTATATCCGTCGGCTTCGCGAATCCACCGTTTCGACGCTACGAAAGTGTTAATCCAACCTGCGAAGACGCGACGGTCCAAGGGCGGAAACTGAGGGGGCGGAATGACGGAAGTCTCAGTCGTTCTTTTCACCCAACATCAATGAAGTTTGTATCTGGCGCACATGGCGCGTGTGTATCCAGGTTGAGTTAGTGACGGGCGGGCTGTCGCCAGTATGTGCCAGCTGTTTCACTACTAGCCTCCCGTCGAATCCACCCTTCCACAGCCAACCACCCACAATCTCTCCCTCCGATCTCAGCTTTAACAATCTTGTATGACGCGGGCCGAGAGACCTTTGCTCGTGCGCCGCAGCTGTGACGCGGTTCGGCATATCATCGAAATATTATTTCACCGAATTTTAAGTTTCGACCCACCCACCTCGGTTCCTCATCTCGACCCCGACCGCTATCCTCCGCCATTCTCTGTCTTACGCTTTCGACCCGCGGTTTCCTCCGAAAGCAACTCGAATACTGTTTACGTTACCTCCGCGATCCGTCGGTGCTAATTATCACATCGATGCAAATGAATTTTCCGTATAAAAATCGGAGAACTTGTAGACAGATTGAACATTGACAAGTTTAAATAATTGGAAAAAGCCTGGAGGCAAAGTTTTAAGATATAAAGCCTCTCATCCACGAAATATTCTTGCAAATATTGGAAAAGCCCAATATTAGATATTTCCACGTCACTCTATGCTTGCAGAAGAAAACGAATAACACTAGCAGTTAGAAACAATTGAGTGTAAAAAATTAAATTTCATTATTTGTTTCAAAAAGCAAACTTCCCATGGATTGCATGTTCGTTCTCACTGGTTGTTTTCTTATTCGACTGTCGACTGCCGATGTCTGAACATAAAAGCGAATCCGGCAACGCGATGATATCGTCCAAGTAAACACCAATTTGAACCGAACGAGGTACTAATCGCTTGCACTGTGTACGATATAAAGCTCTGCACGGTCCCGAGTGGCAACTTTATAACGGAGATTTGCTGTGTGGGATACTATTTATAGTTGTCGTTTAGCACCGACATTATAAAGGTGCTGTACAAACAATCTGATTCGTCGTAAACGGAGTAGATGCCAAAGAAAAATCTTTTTTCCTCGCGCGATAACGTTTTTAGTATCGTCTGTCATGACCTAGTAGTAATATTATTTATATTTAATGCATTGGAGGTAAAATTTAGAAAAAGAGGAAGATTATTGATTGCAAAGTAGGTTAATCTTGCCCGAATAAAAATATTGGGAGTAAAGGGCAAATCACTGTCAATTATCCAAGTCTTATTCAAATTTAATCTGAAAACTGGCACATGCAAGACGGAAACGTTTTGTGGGTCACGAAAAATTGCGAGATAAGCTAATTATAATCTCCGACTAACATGGTAAAATTGGATTAATCGATCTTTGGAAAATATTAAAAGCGACTATCAGCAATTTCAACACAATAGTAGTCTCGTAATAAGGGAAAGATGAATGACAGTATTCTGTTTTCACGTTAGAAATTTATGATATTAAATGACGTGAAAATTATGACGTAATTCAAATATTATTTTTTGTTTTGCGTTTGGATTAATTTCCGTCCAAGTCTGTACGTGAATAATAATTCCACGGAATTATGAATTAATTGATTCATTAATATTTCTGCGTATGAAAATTCCGTCGCGAGTGATACAAATTTTAACAACGTTAACTTGTTCCATAATATAACATTTTGCATAACAATAGTAAAATTTAGTAACAAAAACGATAATTGCTCGTTCGAACCAAAATATAATTTAGCCTTCCTCTTGTTTACCATTAGTATAACCGTATGAATATTATTAATAATTAAACTCGTCAATTTGACAGAAAAGCACGCGTGAATGTATGGTTGCGTATTTTCGCAGTACCAATTATAAATAATGCATACGTAACACAATAGCTAAGCAGTAATTTTTTTTCTTTTTTAAATGACGTTTAAAAGTCGCATCTACCGTTAAGGAAGCAGCCATTGTTGCTCGAAGAAACGCATAATTATAATTTCTCGTGTTACATAGTTGGTGCAATATAAAACTTCCCTTTCACGGGAAGTTTTTTCCTTTAAAGTCCCCTTCTATTACAGAGTGTGCGCGCTGCAACAGAAAAAAAACAAAGTTTCCCTTTCTATATTTACTAGAAACTAGAAAAAGAAATTACACAGCACGTGACGCGCGACAGAAAAACACTTTATTGTTCCTCCAAGAAAGAGTCAAATAAATTAATTTACCCCGGGTAAACATTAATTGCAACTGCGTTTCGTTCCGCAAACTCGTCGGAATTGCATTGGACGTTTAAAGAGAGAACTGCCGATGAATTATTTAAGAGATGGCATCGCTTTAAAGATCGAGAAAAACATGATTCTTGGAATACTTTTGCCACGAAACCTGATAATCTAATAAAAGTCTTTCATTGGTATGTTAAAACACACTTTAAAAAATATTTCGTGCAAGGAATCCTTAATCACAACTTTTTCGAAAGTATTTTATAACATTCTCGTTTTTTCGAATTTCGTAAAGTGTTTATTGACTTTTAAATTATTATCTGTATTTTTGTAACACGCTCTGGTAAATAATTACGTTCCAAGGTTTGCTGCCCAAGCAAAAGTGTTTTTACTATTGGTACGATTGGCGCCGTTCCACGGATAGGAAACGATTGAAAGAAAAAAATTATTTAAGTATACGAGGCCTGGTTATAGATCCTACCAGAATAAACAAAAAATTGTGTTTATTTTAGTAGACAAATACAAAGTGGCATATCCATTTGTTTGCAAATGGAATGCATTTATATTGTCTTATAGAAACAGCAAGGAAAAAATACGAGAAAAATTATTAGACGTTTGTGTCACATTAATGTCCAGTTCATAATATTAATTTTCATTGTAAATGACAGTATTGTTTGCTGAGAGAATAAATATTTTCATGTTATTAACTTTCAGTAATAAATTCATTTTCTAAATGATTTATATACGTGCATGTAATTAATCACTTTCATTTTTTCTTGCATTTTCTGAACACTCAGACTCCTAAGAATACTTTCCTAAAATATTAAGGCGAAATTCGAAGTAATAGCGGAGATATAATGCTTTTCGTGGAGCATGATCGAGCACTCAGGTAAGCCGCTCGACAGTACAGGGCTCAAATCTGTTTCCTGTTGTCGGATCAATGACAAACGGGCAAAATACAAATACAATAGAAAGAGAATGCGTTAAACACGTTCAAAAATGGATGGATTTTGGGCAACGTGAGTGCTCGAAGAAAAGTTCAGACAGTGAACAGATTTAACATAAACTGTTAAAATCTGTAGTTAATGTTTCAATCACTTCCGCTAATTTAAATATTCTCGTATCGAAAGATTAAAGCATATTTCCTATAGATATACATTGTAGTAATGTTGATTACTTAGGTTAATCAGCTACTCTGGAAGATAAAACAGATCCTCAGCTTCTTTGTAGAACAAGTTTTTCGAAGTTCCCTTCAGTTTTCTGGTTATCTTTGTCTCTTTTGTCGCTTCTAAGGATTGACGTTCAGCTGATTGTACTCGACTTTTATCCTTGTAATCCGCAAATATCATACCCTTTCGTTCAATTGTCACTCCCGTCGTTTCCATTATTCTTAAGAGAGGACTACACAGTCTAGCTATTTGTATTAACATTTTTACCTGCATAAAAAAACGTACCAGTATTATTTAAACGTGGAGAATATAAACTTTGAAAATTCGCGAGTAGAATGGAGTACGACTTGGACACCGTAGCAAGTAGAAACAGTGAATAATGGTCAGACGCGCCGTCACAAGTACTCAGTCACGCTTCGTGACAACAAATCAGTAATTTATGAATATGAAGACTTATATTTCGCGATACCTATTTTGCAATATTTCTTTTACCTACAATGTATTACTATTATATTAATTATGACGTATACTTTGTCCATAAAAACGTAACAAACTTTGTTTTTTCGAGCTCCATAGTGTACTAGGATTCACTCGTTAACGCTCGATGGTATGATCGGATACGAAATACGTAAGAAAATGTAACGAAGTATAGATTTCCGCGTAAACAGTAAAAACTTAAAAAGAGCTGAAGGCCCACTGGTTTGCCCTGCCTCATGCGTAATTTCAAGGATTCGTTTTATTACCATAGCAGAGCATTGTACGAACAGATGTCGGCTTGTCGTTCTCGAGTAGCGACACCATCGTTTCAGGGTTTACGACAATTTTCAGTACACCCACTTAAACAGGGAGGCAAATGGCCATAATAAGCTTCTTCCGACTCCGCGCGGCTCGGACTCTGTGGTTTGCATAAGAGCTTCTGCTTCTGTCACGGTGAGTTAAAGGACACCCATGAACTCTCAGGATTTGAGGTAATGTGTAAGAAGGATTGCCCTGTTTAATTAACAAGCTATTGTCGTCTGGACGAGGGCTGAGAACAGGGAGAAAACAACGGTCAGACAATGGGTGCCCGATCGAATGAATACTAGTACGTCAACCTGTTCCTTTCTCGTCGAAGCGAACTGGCGATTCTCCATTACGAAATTTTCCACTATTTACATTCCTTTTATTTCAAACGATCGAACTTAGTGAGAACACACACGAAGGATGCTTGAACGTTTCATGGGGATATTAGGTATAGAAAAGGAAGATTGTTTCCTTTTTGTTCTTTCATTATAATCCCCCTTGAGAATAACGTATTTGGTCAATCGATACTCTAACGTTATTACGCCCTTTTAAATGTTAGCTGTTCTATCATTAAAAATTATTGAAACCAACGAAATTTTAAGTATTGCAACTAAACATTAGCGCTTTCATTGCTCCAGACACTTGCTATTATATCATATTGTCTCATATTCCCTGCTTAATAAATACACGATGCACACACACGTTGTTCGTATACGTTAAGAGGATTACACGTGGTTCAATATTTCCTATTATTTTCTGTTACTAATTAAGACACAATCTTGTTCCAAAGATCCTCTTAGGTATTAGAACAAATTCTAAGAAACACGTACATTTACACATTCTTTGCGTCTAATATTAGAAAAGCATTTTAAAGTTTGTAGCGTTCGAGACTTATTAAATGTTTCAAGACCATTCAGATGTTCGAGACCGATCATAATCTCTCAAGATTTTCGATAGCGTCTTGGTATTGAATAATGCTTGAAACGATTCGAAACCTCAGTCTTGAAAGTTTTGAATCAGTCGAGTGCTGCTTGAGCTAAAGTGCTCGACGAGGACGATCCACGATTTTACAGACGTTTTCGTGCTCGATCGCTTAAACCAATGTTTTTCAAACTATAGCGACAACGATTTTATCACAAACGCAATAATATTACTCTCAGAATACATAGGATTATAGTTCACAGATGGTTAACGCGTCGGTGTATCGAATTTAACGATTCCCTTTCGGACAAATCCAATCTGCATGCTCGTTCGATGTAAAGGAAGGGTTCCTCTTAGTTAATAATAAATCAAAACGTTTAAATCCCAAATGGCGCCTGACAGAATTAATGCGCCAGAGCGCACCAGTAATGTTTATGTTTGTACACGTGACGTCCTCTCTACAGAAATCTAAATTTGTGTATCGAATAAGCTCGACGGGACCGGTGACAGTATTACAGTCTCAATCTCGGTGCAATCTTCACGTTTTATGTAGGAAGAGGTTTACATCGATACCCATGTGGGTGGAAACAGAAACCTAGTCGTGCATATGAAAGAGCAGGAAGAGACAGACAGGTTGCATTATACATACGTAGATCGTTCTCCTACGACTGCCAGTCAATTTTCATTTCAAGATTTACGAGTGCTGGGAAATTTGTATGATTGACTTCGAGAAACTTTAATTCCCGGAACCCATTCTCCGCCTTTATTTTGCTGAAACGTTTAAGGGGACTATACAGTAGCTCCGCGTTAACATTCCGGATTTGTGTCCGCTATAAAAGTTTTAGAATCATCTCCATCACTGTTTACGTTCCATTAGCCCCAACGACCCGACACTGAAACCGAGATTCATTCTTACGGCGGCGAACATAATTTACTGATTTCAGTAAGAAACACGCGTGGGAAAACATTCGACAAATTATTCCTTCTACTCTAGAGTTCCTCTTGCGAACCACCTAAATGAAGAAACATTCTCGACGGACCCCTTGAATAAAATTATATCGTAATTATATTTTAATCTTATTAATGGGATCAAAAAATGTATCTCTGTTTTAAAAATTCGTATTTGTAGTTGTTATAATATAATGTTTCTTGGGTCTATGGATATTTGTAATTACTAAACTTATTGAGATCGATAGATGTTAATAGTTTTTTTTTATTTTACGTAGATACAACTACCTGTTTCTGAGATATCGTTGTTTAAATTCGAGTCTAATTTCTGATAGTTTACTCTTGTTTTTTACTCGCGTAATTGGACATTCAATCACGTATCCCAAGTTGGTGACATGTGTAGAAGAGAATGATGAACGGGCAGATCATGACGTTTCTATGAATTCTATGATTACCGGTCGTTATCGCGTACATTTGAACGCTGATTTGACAGCTTATATCGCAAGAACTAACAAAAATCGATACATTAACTTTGTTCAGAATGTATTTATAATGGAAGAGTACACTTTTCCTTGCCTCTTAAGCATCGTAAGTTAATAATTTCGTTAATATTGTGTAAATATTGAAGAAAGTTTCATTAATTTCGAATAATTAAGTAGCGATACCGCGTTAATTGCGAAAATTTGAACAGATTAATTAGAGCCACGTTCGTATTACAGGTATCGAACACGGACGTGAATGGTAAAGGATTCATAGCATATTGCGAATTATGCTGAAAACGCTGATTTCGAAACGTCACTTTGTCACGTTACTTATTAATCTACCGAACGAACAAACAGTAGGGAACGTTACACGATCAAATAAAACGTTATGGACTAATTAAATCCACCACATTATTTATCATTAATTTCAGTATGTGAAAATATAATCACGAATACATGATTAATCCCGGGTATATTCTTATTTAGCATTTCTGTTGAAACGTTCGATAATAACAGGCTTAAAAATGCGAATCGATTCATTAGGTCAATTTGGCTTGTATGGAGCTAATTTCTGTCATTTTTCAAATATGATATCTTTAACATTCTAATGTGATATCAAACAATATGGTGTCACCAACGAAAAGGCGTTTTGCGTTTCGATTGAATTCTTCTACAATACTTGCACATCGTGTTTAAGAATATTTTAAGTTTTCCAGTTGCATAACTTAGTAGAATGAAATCCTCGGTGCATTGTCGATATTATTTCAATTTACACACATCTTCTCAAGCAAGAAGACGCCCGCGAATTTATGAACTGGCCCGATATTAATCGATGTGTCTGCACGGTTGCAATAAAGCTGATGTATGTACGTAAAGACGAGCGATTATGGCGACTTATCGCCCGAGGGCGCAATACCGAAGTGTAGGACCGTACCCATTGTCTCCCGCCCTCCTCGCCCCGAAATGTCCGACCATTGTTTAGATTTTTCGCGAAGATCGAGACGATCGCAATATGGAGGGAAACACTTGACGTGGTTTGAATGCACGAAGAAAAGTATTTCTAGCCCTCTTGCCTCTCTTTCCTCGAGCCTTCGTGCAAGAAACGAATATCGGGGCGAACAATGTCTTGAAATCCGCGTTTTCGTTCTTCCACTCCTATTCGGAAAACAAGTCTTTTGAAATTAGAACACGGTTTTACTTTCAAGGAATTCTCGAATTTCCCCTGGAATATTAATTTGTTTCTACTCGACGAGGTATTTGTTTACATTTTCGTTTCGACGGAGGAGGGTCGTAGCAATCGTCAAATAAATTATCAATCTTTGAAATCATTTTTTCCAAGTGTAAGATTTTTATTTTTGTATGCATTGGCACTATATCGAAATGAGTATTGAATTTTACGTGGGTCTTCTTCGTTCATGTTTTTACACAGTATCCAATTAAGGGGATGTTCTTGGAGAATTCTTTCGAAATTAGAACACGGTTTTACTTTTAAGGAATTCTCGAATTTCCCCTGGAATATTAATCTGTTTCTACTCGACGAGGTATTTGTTTACGTTTTCGTTTCAGTGGAGGAGGGTCGTAGCAATCGTCAAATAAATTATCAATCTTTGAAATCATTTTTTACAAAGTGTAAGATTTTTATTTTTGTATGCATTGGCACTATATCGAAACGAGTTCATGTTTATATATAGTATCCAATTAAGGGGATGTTCTTGGAGAATTTTGTACGTTCTGCAGTCAAATTTCCAAGGTTTATTTATAGACGTTTCGATGACAATTTAAAATACGATTGCTCGAAAATCGATGTTCTCAAAGACGCGTGGCGTACAGGGATAGCAACAGGGGGAATGACAATTACGCGTAACCCGCCGCACGAGATCGAGCGTTGATCGACGCCCACGCAGTAGCCCATATTACGCTTAACCATAGATTACGGGTAGACAATTACCGGCGCGACTATCAGCGAGTAATTATTCCGACGTTAGCAGAAATTTCTGCATGCATTCGTCCCGCACACCGCGCAACGCAGAGAAAGAAACGGTTAGCGTACGTAGCGACGGGGTGAATAGAGACGAACGGAGATGGGGGAGGGGACACGTAGGTGCACACATACGTACAGATGGAACGAGAATTTTTGTAGAACGGATACTAGGTTCCATTAGAGCGGATACTTTTAATACTACCATTGAAATTTGTTTGCCAATGACAATGCGGACTGTGCAGCCGAAGAGGAAGCAGGCATAGGCTGCAGATCGCAGTGGTGAAGAGGCGAGAGGATGTGTAGGTGAGGCTCGGTCCGCGGTTGAAAACGCTTGCTGTCGGCGCGTGGGATGGAGAGAGAGGGATGATTTCGCTTGAAATACCGACTATGGAAGAGAGAGAGAGAGAGGAGAGCGGGGAATGGGTGGGTCGGGAGTGGCGAGAGATGCGCCACGGCACAATGGAGGAAAATTAATCGCTGAAATCTGGGTACAATGTAAAAGAGTCGCGAGGTTGGGGGTTGACTGGGGGTTTATGAAAAAAGCTACGACTCTCCGGCAAAGCCATAAGTCAGCGATTTCCTCTGGTACATTGAGTCGGCGGCCGTGCGGCCGCGCGGACGAACCAAGCGAGCAACGAACTATCTTGCGAGTTCTTATGTGCCCCGACGCCGACCTATAAGACATACGCGTCGCGTACGTCATTTCGAACGACCCGTTATCTGCGAACCTTTCACGGGGCGTCAGTTGGACCTTCGAAAAATTTTCGGTGAACGCCTTATCTGGCCGGTCGAGGGGAACGACCGATTCCCTTTGCCCTGGATGGAATCGGACGGTTCTGCTCCCCTGGAATTTTTGTAAAAGGGAAGTAAAAATTATTTTTATTCGTCGAACGATAAAGCATTCCGCCCGAAATTTTATTATCCTAGTCGGGGCTGCAATTCAAATTTAGCGAAAGCCTCGGATATCAAATTTAGGGATGCAATCTATCGGTTTAAAAAAATCTGTATCTCCAGTTTTCTTTCTAGGGTATTTACATAGTCTTAACATATTTAAAATTGCAGAACACGTATTATTTTTTAACAACTTATGTCGAACTTGATCGATGCATTGGCATGAATACATGTTCTAATTAAAAGAAAAATCGTATTTTAAGGTAATCGTCAACATGAAAGGTATCGATAAATATACGTGCTATCAATGCCCAATCTAGTGTTAAAAATGTAATTTAGAATTATTCTATATCAAAATAACATTTTTCTGTGTTGGAATGGTGAATAGTTTGTGGAGCCTCGAAATAAAAATTAATTGGAGTATATAAAATATTTCGAAATAAAGCTCTACTGTTTGCAATATTTTCAAAGTAAGATGCTACTTAAAGAACTGATAAATTACAGAAAATAGACTTGTTTGCTGCATGAGATAGTATTTTACATATCTTTGCTCGTGGTACGCATAACGGAATCAACAAGTGCTGCTAGAGCTTGTAATTCTAACGAAGTTAATATCGGATAATTGTTTAATCAACCAACCACTGTTATGTGAGAACATGAGTTCGAACCGCAAAACATGTACATATAACTTCGATGAAACTAGAATTAGTGCAGTAGTGAAACCTGATATTATTGTATTTAATCAATTCGTGTGAAAAAGAAATTTTAATATAGTTATTAATAAATTTAAAAATTGTTTGATAAAGAACGCATATTAAGTATTACATTGACGAACTAGTTGGATTGAAAATAAAAAAACGCGAAATATTTAAAAATCTTGCTGCTTCCAGGCAATCGTAATTGACATATTGAAATACCTATTATTGATTATTACCGCCAATATAGTGTACACCTATTATATTTCTCTCCCCATTCGTTTCATAAGCTGCAACCCCTTGATGGAACAATTTATGGACTATTAAAAAAGTACTTCAACGCATATGCTGATAATTGTTCTTCTGGAGAACAATTGAATATTTACCATTTACCAAGCATCGTCAAAAAAGCTTTGCCATTAATTGCTGTATGGTACTAACTGGTTTCAGATACACTGATATTTATCTCTTTAAACAATTATTATTCGAGGATCAGGAACGTGCTACAATCAAACGTTATCTATAGATCATTTGATGATCCACATGCAACTAGTTTCCATTTAGTAGTGAATAAAAAAAAAGCTATGACAATTACAACTGTTCACTTAATTCTTCAAATTAATAGACAATAATTATCATAAATTATCCATAATTCTTTGAAGATAATTATGCCATAAATTTGTTTGCTTGGACATTTGAAATAAATGAAAAGTTTTTAGACCTCGCGTAGTTTCAAATTTTGATTCAACTCTAATTAAAACGCATAAATAATTGTGCATAGTTACATTATTTCGTAACAATTATACCGCATATGTCAAATGCAAGTGCGACAAGTACGGGAAATTATACATAAATACGTAATTAATGGGAATCTCGTTAAATCTAACACGTACAATGGTTTAAATAGTTAAGCGTTAATTCAATAGTTTTCGATGAAATTCCGGCAGATTTATTTGAAAACACGTTGAAAGGGGTATATTATTCTTTTTTAGGCCCTGAACAGAAACAATTAGTGATATTTGACAGTGTTTCATTATTAAATACTTCAAACTGTTTTTGAAAAAAGAAAAAAACCGCGCAAATTAATTGCGAACTAACGATTTCTCTTGTTCGTTCGAAATGAAAATACTACGAATTGGCAGGGGAAATAATAAAAAATAAATTGAAGTCGGGGAAAAAGTATGCGGAATTTTCGAGTTTCGGGTTCTCTAAATTCCTCCGAATTCCTGGGGAAAATAACCATGAGTCAAACACTAAATGTAACGAAAACGTGTTCGTTCATTACACTTTATTTTCATTGAAATTTGATAGAAAGCCGCCAATAACCGCTGTTGACGCGACCGAAAACTAACAAACCGCTCTTGTCGTTACACAGAAATTACGGTCGAAATACCAGCGAAAAAAAATGTAAAGTAATGAATTGATAGCACGCGAGAATCTGCGTTTCGCGGTCGGAAAAACGAAAAATTGTCGGTGGTAATCGCATATTCATAGCAAATCGATGAGCAGAGCGCGTCGAAACGGTGATTTCGCTTTCAAATGTTTGTTTTGCGAAGCTTCTTGACCATCGCTAGCCGCGAAACGAGCTTTCGTGTTTTTGCGGATTGATATATGAAGTGACGTTAGCGGTGGCACTAAAAACTGCCGTGTACTACGAGCAAGTTTTGCATTGATGTATATTGCGGGCCGAGTAAAAACAGTGTAAGTGGCTGGATGTGAATGCATATCAAGTGCAACACGGTATACTGCGACTGCTGAATGCGAATTAGGCTGCGTCAGATAAAAACGGAATAATCCGGCATTCGGCTACGGGGAAAGCTGCCTGGGTAATTATAATTCGAAAGTTGACTAGAGGATTTAAAGTTGTTCCGAAAATGATTGCAAGAGATTTAACTGTTTTCGGGAATTCGTTGAAAAATGTTCGAGGGGACTCGTCGGATTAAATTTTTTAACGTTGGAGGGTTAGGCATTTGCGACGAAAAGCCGGACGTAAGACGATTTCAAACGTTTTTCGTACGTTATAAAATATTTTCGATTCGATGTGACTGGATACATCGGAATTATTTAGCGAATATGAACGATCGTAGCGATACAATCGAATTGATAACGCGTGCAAATACTTATCTCCGTTTTGCAGCGTGTCGGAAGTTTCCGTAATATTGCTTTCGAAATTGTAGGAAATGTGCGGTAAAAAAGTGTTACCAAACATTTCGATGCGTGTGTCGCGGACAGATCGTGGAAATGGCTGAAAAACAGGAACGCGGACGGGAAATATTTCGGCGCTCTTTTTGGTATCGCGAAAAACACCGTGTCCACGGTGAAATCCAGCCGTATTAATGAACGCATCACGCCGCTCGCGTACAGGTGTGATCATTAATTCTGTTAAACGGCGATAAATGACGACGACGTTAAGTGACGTTGACCCTGTTTTAATAATTGTCACATGCATCCCGTATCGACCGAATGTTCGCGTTACGTCATCCGAGTAAAATGGTGAATTTTTGAACGGGGTATTTTTACTCGATTCGCAATTTATGGATCATCCCGATGTCGCTATTTTAATATTTCACTCATCGACGAGAATAATTGGAACGAGTAAAACCAGCGAGAGGGTTAATAAAATTACATTACTACTTATTATTACAAATTTCAACAGTACATCACACTCGATAATTACGAAACAAATCGATGAATGCAATTCACTCAAACTTCGCGACGCACTTTCTTTTCGGACATCGTTACGAAATCACTCTTCTCGATACAGAAAACGAAACTGAATTAAATACGATTTCTGAGGATTACTATTTTAATATTTCATTCATCGACGAGAATAATGGGAACGAATAAGACCAGCGAAAGGGTTAAAAAAATTACAGCTATCGTCACTTATTATTACAAATTTCAACGCTATATCACACTCGATAATTACGAAACAAATCATTGAATACACTTCACTCAAACTTCACGCGTCCTCGTAATCGTGATGCACTTTTTTTTCGGACATCGTTACGAAATCACTCTTCTCGATACAGAAAACGAAACTGAATTAAATACGGTTTCTGAGGAGTGTGAAATGCCAGCATGATGAAATATTCCTTTAACTCCTACAAGGTGAACGTAAATCGCAATATTTCCCCATGATCTGTTTATAAATGATATATCAGTTAATGTAGTTTACTTTTATTGAAGTATCTGATGCACTGGTAATTGTTATAATAGGAACAGTTACGTGTTGCTTCAAATATACCGAATTTTCGTACATTTCCCAACCAATAAATCAAATAAATCGTATTCGTAACTGCCAGATTGTTATCAAATATCGGGAAACAATACTCGCGAACAATGCGAGAAAAGAATTTTCTCTTGCCTGAATGACTGCATTGTCGATACGCAAATCTCAGCGTGTTACATATGTACATCGATACGTCAATTTTCCGCTAAATAGATTACATTATTTCCATAAAGGTAAGCATACGAGATAACAATTTAAGCGAAAACACGCGTCGACAATGTAGTAACCTATTTACTGTAAAAGAGAAACGCGCGATCGCTTTTTCCGAGTTTAAGTTTCGGATTACTATTGATAGAACTTCGTGTGTTCAACTTGGAATAGTCGACTTAACGCGTTACAAAGTCTAATAATAAATTCACTCGACTTTGGGGAAATATTTAATAAACGATAACTTTGTGCAGCGAGAGTTCAGCGTATCAATAAATAAGCAAACCGCTGTTGTTGATCACATCTTTCGTGGTATAAATTAAATTGAATGTATTCCTGGCCATGTTAAAAATTCAATCTGAGCTTCCTCGTACAGTATACATACGACGACAGTTGTATTTTAAAAAGAAATTTTATGTTAATGCACACAATGTATCGTTTGGTAAAATAAGAACGATTCGTCAAGACTAATATTTTATTCGTTCGGTATATTTCGGATGAAACGATACACACAAAATACACGTGAAAATATTTTATACGGAGCGTGACAGTTAATTAATATGGATTGGTTGGATGGATATTTCAAAATGAATGCAACAATATAAATAAGTTAATCTCACTATATTACGTCAAAAATTCCCCGCATACGTTTCATTCATATTATCGTTAATTACTATTTGACAAGGAAATTGATTTAATTAAAGTTATAGCGAATTATTTAATCAAACGAACGACAGGCGTAGTCGTTAGGAGTGGGAAAGAGATTTAATCATATATAACAAAGCCGAGACCAGACGATGGAGGAAAGTCATAAGCTGGATTATACTTTCGTCTTGAAGGCAATGTATTCTTAATTATCGGATTTAGTGGTATATAAGTGGGCATTTATATGTGGTATACGTTTCCTGAAGAATTTAGAGAATATAATAGTACTCCCTTTTGCTATCGGAAATGAATGTCGCAAGATATTCACGCAATCTTTTAAAAATCCACAAATGTATAGCAAAAGGAAGATTTCCGGCGACAGCAAGCGCGAAAGGAACGTGAAAGATGTTCTATTTCACGACTGCTTCTAATTTCAAATGGATTGCAGAAGTAGCAGTAGGTATAAACAACTTGAAAAATATAATTTAAAGCAACAGCCAGACTTAACCGTCTGCCGCTAGGAAATTACTGTTTATTCGGTGTCATATCTACTGAAGGAAACAGGGAAAAACTATAATATTCATTATATTGACTTTAAGAACTGTAATATCGGAATCTGTCAAACGTGAAGAAGCAAAAGTTTGTCGAAGCAATTTCGCTGACGAGTCAATAGTAAAATATGGATGCTTTTGGAATGTTAAATCAGTTAAATGTTCATATTAGAAAACACAAAATGTTATGTTCCATGCATAAACATCTGCAATCTAGTAATAACAATATAAATTGTTAGAGCCTGGTGTATACCTCGCAAAAATCACTTCGAAAATGATCGTCCAAAGTAAGATACTCTCTTATAAAGCTGATAGAAACGATACACTGGAGGTAAAGTTCATTAGAAAGAAAGGACAACGACAGAAATTACTGCTAAGTCGCTAAAGCATTAATCGATCGAACCGTAAGTCGCGAGAATAGTCCGATAGGATGAACGACGAAAAGTCGGCCAACGTTGTTAACTGTCACAAATAAACTTTCCTTTTTTTTTTTTTCTCTTCGAGACGAAAATTGTAAAAGTAAGCCGGTAGAAAAGAAGATTTTCCCCTTGGATGGGTTATAATGAGAAAAGTAATTCCAATTTAAATAATATCCCGAAGTGCCGGGGAAAAATAATATCTGTGATCGCGCTGAAACTCGCGGAAAGAGAAAACTAATTCCAAAAGATAGCTCGGCCATATGATCTTTCTCTAAAACGTCGAACGCAATCGATGGGAAATATTCGCGACGTTCCCTTATTACTTGGACCGCGTTTCCGAGGGTTACAAACGTTCGAAAATTATTAAAACGAAAAAACTTTCTCGACCGTCGTTGACCGTAGCTGACTCGAGAATTTCCAAAACGAAGCTCGAAAGTTCGTATCCGCCTCAAACGCGTTTTCGTGGCTACTATAAAAATTTGTGTTTCATTGACGCTTTTGAATTGATACTGATATTGTCGACAAAATGATTTCTCGGGTTTTCTCTTCTAATTAAAAATTTCAAACTATCGGTAGAAAAAACTAAACAGTCAAATTACCAAGCGCGAGAGTTTACGTTCCTTGCAACAAATTTCTAAAGATATTCAGTAAGGGGAAACAAACTCATCGCGTTTCCTTTCATACGGAAATTCGAACGTCCTGACTTCATCGGTCGCACGTGCAACGCCCTGGTGCAAACAATGCACGGAAACGTTTCTTCTTCCGTGCTCGTGGATTTTGTTAGCGAACCGGTGAAAGAAAACTTCGGGCGATCTTGCCCCTCGTTGTTATCTTGTTGTCACGAAACATTGTCCCGTTCGTTTTAATGTCTGGGGAGCCTCGTTATAAAGAACCAATGACGCATTATGAACTAGTGAAAAAGTAAACTCGAGTCGCCCGGAGCAGTCTCATGGCGTTTCGAGAGAATTTACTGTTGAAATTTGCTCTGCTTATACTTTTGTTGGACGATTGCAACTATTGGTACGCCTTTATGCAACTTGCCAAAATGTTAATCAATTAATAAGAAAACAGTATCGATATTCAGCATAGAATATTATTGAACCAAAACAAAATGTTTTCAACAGAAGATTAGAGTTTTCTGACCAATTAACAAATTACCATATCAATGATATTAGTCCTGATTCATGGATGGTGTCATTTGAAAGATAATTTTAAAGTACTTAATAGGAAAGGAAAAATTATTGAAAGTTTCAAGAAATGTTGTGGACACTGTAAGAGTGACAAAAGGATCTTGAGAAATGGAAATGCATCGTGCGAACAGCACAGTCTTGTCATTTCTTAACTATTCTCTTGCATTATTCTCTTTCAAAATTCCTACAGTGTAATGTGTCATGCAATCCTGAACAAAAGGCACGAAAATGTATCACATTCTTCATTAGTCGTCTCTGAAACGATACCGTGAAATATTCCAAAATATTCTCCATCGTTATTGGAGTCCCCAGGAACGTCTAGGGAGTAAAAGTAAAGAATACCGCGGTATGGGAGAGAAAATGTTCAACCTCGTTCCATCGAAAGGGGAAAGAGAACAGGACTTGGTTGGCTGAAAAGGGCGTTAGAAGCCTTGGAAAAGGAAATTAAATAGATAACATTTGCCATCGCGAAGAGGCGGACCTAATCGCGTGCGGTCGCGTGAGACAATTTCATCCGCTTTTAACGGTCGACGATATATTTGAAGTTTACTCGTTGACGCCATCCAAACCCTGAGAACCTGGTTGGAAAAGCACGACGTAGATCCTGCTTGATATCTTGTTCCTCCTTTTGCGTGTTTGTACAGTCACGAAGACGCATACGTTACGCGTTTCATCACTATAATCCACGAACCTGTTCTCCACCGTGTACGCAAAGATGTATTCCTTCTTTAGTAATGATCTCATTTTCGCGTAAAAATATTTGACGATATTTTCAGTAAAGAAACTATATCACAATAAACGAAGTGACAAACAAAAATGTTTAATTTACCAAAATAACACGTACGTATACAATAGGTATAGATTTGTCAAAGTTGCAAAGAACGAGTAATTCTAATTGGTAAACCGAGAGCATAATTTACTTGAAAATGTACCCAAACGAGACTGCATTATGACATTGATATTACCAGCCATTTCTCGAGAACGATTCGTGCAGTGTGAAAAATTACGGTGTCGTAACGGGAATTAAATTAACGAGCGGACATTAAATTTCAACATGGATCGAATGGACCTGCAAGAATCAGACTTTTAAAGGCGATCCTAATTGAAATATCGTCGTTGTTGCGATTACTGGTTAACGGACGAATAAAACAAGATAGTTTATAAACAAAATCAATTTTTATCAGATCATATATCGAAAATATAGGCATTTATAATAATTTAAAGACCATTTCTTGAAATTTTAAAAAGGTATAACTCTCTAGATTCTACTGTTTCTTAAACAAAATTAGTTAGCTTAGAAAACGATCTTTTATGCAATTCAAAAATGTGTTATCAGGATTTATTTATGTGTAAGAAATTGTGCACCCATTGTCTAATTACTTTCACGCAGAAAATACGTGATTTATGAAATATGAAGTCCTGTCCCAATGATTCATGATTACGAAAATTGATTTCCTTTTGTACAAGTGTCTCCGATTGTTTTTGACTTGTTTACGTCGCTGAATTAATGATTGTGAGAGCTATTAGCTTATCTGAATATGATGCTTTGATTAATTGTTCGTGGGCACTTTTTAATACGAGAATTTGTTGAGAACAGGATTGTTTATACCCGCAAAATTTCCAAAATATTTAGAGGAAAGAATATTATTTGTTAAATAAGCGTTTAACTATTCTTCTTAGTCTATACAGCTAAAATAATTACTGATTAATGCTCTGTACCTAACATTTCTCAGACACTATAATTTAAGGGTACAATTTGGTATGAATTCATAAACTGATATTATTTCCAAAATTGAAGAAGTCAGAGGATGAAAAAATAAGTTCAAAATGTAGAGTAAAATCTGTTCTTATAACGCTTCCATAATTTCAGAATAATTGAATACGATTTGCATGGCTCGTCTGACCATTATCTTCTTTTTCTACTTGTTCTGATATCCAACTCTATTCTATGCGTACCCGATTAAATCTCACAGTCAATTTTCTCGAGACCATAGTCGCGTATGCAAATACATTTTCAATTTATTTTTCTACGTAGTATTCGCAGTCAAACGTTTGTAAAATAACTCGCGATGGAATAAGATGTAACTCGTGCTTTAAGTCAAGACAACTGAACCGTAATAACAAATGGCAGCATCCGTATTAGTCTGAAGATTTATAGAACGTCGGTCGATCTCGTGACGAACTTGCATGCGTGTCCCCTGAAAAGCATTCGTGCAAATAGTGTTTGTAGTTCCTCTCGAATCGCCTTGTATAGCGCATTACTCGGGGTTCCAGTTTAAGTAGTGATTTCGTTCTGCTGTCTGCACCACCTCCGTTACCCGTCTCACGGTAACAGTTCTCTTACTAGCGAAGAGCCGTGGCAGTTAAGGCAAAGAAACACGTTTTGAAGAAGCACGTACCGATCGTAAAGCTTATACGAGGATTGCGAGGACGGGCACACGATGCGACGCCGCTACGTCGAAAACTTCACACCGTCGCGACGACCCGTTGCTGTCAAATTCCGTACCTTCGTCTCGAGAAGTCAGGAATCACAACAAATTTTGCAAAATGTACGACAAAGAGAGCAAAAGTCGACTTGCCTCTCGACGCGCGTAGTATCCCTAAAAAAATTATAACTTTATTAACTTCTGATCCGTTGACAGAGAACTAAGTCCTCTAAAATAATTGTTCATTCCAATTTCGATAACTTCAGCCTATTGCCTTCGATTTAGACTGTGCTATTAACGTAATATCTGATCGACCGTGCATATTCTCAACGTATACAAGAAATGCCAGAGAAGCACAATTTTTCATTCGAAGTCTAAAGTCAGTGTCCTGATCGAGCGCGAAGCAAACGCTCTGGTCAGTCGTCGATCGATTTACGCACGGTCTCGAGAGAAATCCTCGCCGCTGCTGACACAATGGCCAGCCGGAGCGACTCCAAATTTCGATGATGTTTTTTGCATACCATCTCCTCTAAAACGGTTCAGAATTTATAGTCAAGGGGGTTAAGATTGGAGGTCCCGTCGCAAACGGCAGCTCTAGCGGAATCCGAGAGATTGTTTCCCAGCCACGTTCGAGTCGTTTTCGTCTCGCGCGCTGGTGAAGAGTCCAAATTCAGCAGAAAATCCACTGGACTTTCTTATATATTTAATATCGTAGCTACTGTTCGCCATTTATCCGTCGAATCTCAATTAAAATTATTCGAGCCGTAAAAACGCGAGATTTCTGTTTGATAAAGCGTGGGAATTGAAAGCGCAAGATTTATGACGGCAAGAAATCCCGGCGAAGGAAAAAAAGAACTCAATAAACAGAATTATTTATCACACGTGTGTCAAGGCATCCGTACGAATCTCCAAGGACACGCGTCCTTTCTGCGACGCGTCGAGCCTCCTGTTTCCGCCTCCTCGGTCGGCAGGGTAGGGCCGAAAAGAAGGGAGAATATAGAAGGTCGAGAAGGCTGAGAAACGGGGCTCTGAAATACGTCAAAGTAACACGTCGCCCTAAAATCTGTCGAATCCTTTACACGTCTGATCATTACACTCGTCAAAGTACGTGCAAGATTTATTTCCTTTGGTAATCGTAGCTTCATTTTTCACATTAGATTTTTATTATAAAAAAAAACCCTGTATAAGAACTTATACTGTGTACTAAACCAAAGGATGAAATTGTTTCGTGTACGCGTGCAATGCAGTACGACTCGAACATCGATGCAAGTAGAAATAGCGAATAATAGTCAGACGCGACAGCGCGACTAGTATTCGCAGGCGTGTCCAATAAATTTTTTAATTTAATTGTCTCGAAAACGAAGCTCCGAATGAAATAACTTTATCACCAACAAAAGCAAGTTTGTACTCAATAAAATAATATATAAATCTGTAGTAAACGTGTACTTTTTGGTACTTGTAAAAAATTTATTGAAGAGAAAGGAATCTATGGAATCGAATTTCATCTTATCGAATAAAACATTGCTCTTGTTAAGGAGCACCCTTAAGCAAAACTACAGTATTATATAATAATAATACAATATTGTTATTCGAATAATTTTAAATATCAAATTGCACGGCAACGAATCCCAGTGACGAACACGTTAACGTCGACCGACCATGGGAAAAACATTTACGACCCGTTCCATCCACCCTCGCACCCTCGCGAATTACGTTAGCTAGTAGCTAACAGAGACAGGCATCACGTCTCAAGGTTGCCAACACAGGATACATCTTATTCCTTCTCGAAGAGCCCCGACGGAGTTCCTCCAGTCGGATGAGTGTGCGACGCGGGTCCATGTGTCTTCATCGTGCGTACGCCACCCCCATACAAGGGACCACCCACACCGACAAGCGCACACGAACGATCCCTGTATCTGTGCTAGATTTTGCTGGTGTTCTTCGTGTCCCATCATGCCAGTCGTGAGAGCACCGGCTTATCTCTACGAGCTCTCTTCGAAGAGACTAAAGTGGAGTGAGCCATATCCTCCCTCTTCCCTCTTCATCCTGCTGTCGTTCGACGAAGCGATGACGTTTCCACTGTCTCTATCCCGGGCCACTGATCTACCATACCCGTGGCGAATTATCGCGATCCATGAACTTCTGTCTCCTTCTCGTTCGATGATTCAGTGCTACCTGATAACCAACCGATCCCGCCGCCTTCGTCCAGTGATTTCGGGATTAGGCCTAGTCATTTAGCGTCGAGTCCTTCGAAGAGGGGCTGGAACCACCCCAATGGCTGATAGTATTAACGCGTACTTCGCCAGAACTGGTAACCCCCATCGTCGGTGAAATAATTCACCGTTGTGCAAATTCTTTTTTTGTTTCGTTTAATCCTCGGCTCCACGCATACTACACCCTAAATTCGACTAATTTTTGTTTGTTGAGGTTTACGAATATATTTTAATTTTTGCTAAAATTACAATTTAAATAGCAAAACTAATTTTACCACACACAATCGTGAAACACAACTGATTGGTTAAAGAAAATGAATCTGAATAGGATCCATATCATGTGGCCAATTGTCTAAAAAGAAAATGTTGGTCTCGTACCGAATTTCAGAAATTTGGACAGACGAATAATCGAGATTGTTAGGCTTGCTTCTATCGAAATTAAAAAGGAGTACAGAGAGTGTCGCTAAAGAAATTAAAATACTGAGAGAGGCCCAGCGTAAGAAGGGCTCCTATTTAATGATGATTGCTCGATTTCTTTAGGGAAGGCGTACAGTTGTCCCTTGGAGGAGTAGCAGCTGGGTATAATCCTTAGGAATATTTCACAGATGTGGGCCCCAGAATTATCCCACGCCTTCAATCCATTAGGCTTCACGCATCTAAGGCAACTTGAATGTTCTTTAAACCAGATAAAGCGCGAATGTAATCGCGTAATAAAAGTTACGTTGAAAACAATACGAAAGTCGTGGTAAATAAAGACCAAACCGGGAAAGTTGCTCGCGTAGAATAACCATGAGAACCACATAGAAATATTTTCCGTTACCCAATGGGATAGAGAGAAAATAGACGAAATATTGTTGACACGGACAGAGAGAATATAAATACTATTTCGAATTCATAGCCACGAAGGCAGACTTCGCCGATCGACAATGGCGCAAGCTTTGAATATGAAAGTCGATCATGGACATTTCAACAGCGAAAGCTCCCAGTTTGTCAATAACAGATGAAATTATTCATGGATCGATTTACGATTTTATTAATTTGAAGAGAACACGCGTAGAATAGAAATTACGAATCTCTTACTATTTGTCAGATGTATTTCAAGAAATTGTTAAAAATGAAAATTTATTTCGAGCTTTCTCTAACTTTACAGGGACTCTGGATCTTTTAAGTTCAATTCTCAACGCGATAAAATGATAATATTGATCATATCACTCACGAATATTATTAAGAATATTTCAAAGTGTTAAATTTTTACACTTCGAAAATATGATACATCGAATGCAATGCGGATTTTTTGGTTAAAAATTAAAGGAATAAAGTGGAAACGAAATTATCGATAAATCGTAGTCCGCGGAAACGCGGGAACAAAAGTGAACATTCGTGTTTGCATATTATTCCAACCACTGTTTCACGCGTTGAACGTTCTATATAGTTTGTGTTTCTAATTGATCCGTAATGGTTTCTCTCGTGGTGATTTTTCGAGAAAGAGGAATGCTCAACCACAGCTTAATGACACCTCGTGCTCGTATATTGCGCGTATGCATTGTATATAGTCCACGTACCACGTATCAACAGGTTTCATGATCGATATCGTGCGTTTAATAATTCCTGTCCTTCTCATCCTACAACATCGAGCAAAGCCACGAAGGAACAAGTAAACCATTGTTCCATCCTGGAAATAAATTCAACTCTTCCAATTTTATACCCACCGTTTCATATTATAATTCGAGTACCTTTTATTTTTTTATTAGTTACAATTTACTATTTGTGTAAATATAAATTGGAACTTGTTTCATTCAAACACTTAAATGATTAAAAAATTATTCGAAGTCTTTTTATTTCATTTATTTAACACGTTAACTGTCAAACCAAATCCAAATAGGCATGAACTATAATTTATTTTAACAATTTGACGCAGTATTCTTTGGAAAGAGAAGCCAATAATTTTAATAAGCAAAGAATTAACCAATGAATGAAAGGCAACAAACTTACATTGCGACAATCCCTCAGTCTTTATTGATAGCAACTCGTACGATCTGTCGCGCATAATATAGGTAACATACATTACGAATAAAAATCTGACAATTTAATTCGGATATTCAAATGTCCATACCCATCTGAAGTGATCCGAAATTTATTGAAATTTTAATTGTACATCCAATTATATCTAAAGTTAGCTCTAATCGTGTCTGGATATTTTCGAAGTAAAATTCACTGAAAAGATTAGTTCTAACGTATCGAACTAACATTGCTTGTAAAATGTTCGATTTAATTTTCTTGCCTCGGCTTCGTAGGGTTAATTTTGAAATGCAAATCGATAGAAGCGTAGGCTCGATTCTAATAATATCTTTCGAATCTTGTTATCGATCGCTGCAAAGAACTAACATAAACGAGCAATGATGACCAAGAAAACCGAGGTTACGCTGGTGGAAACAAAATAATAAATTCGCTCCTTGACTCCGATAGAGTACGGGATAAAGCAACGCGGCTTATCGTATGAGCACAGTCTAGAGATAACTGCAATATATTTTTTTAAGACAGATATCGAGTGGAGGGATAGGCGTGGTCCGCTCTCTCGAAATAGGACGTCCGTGTTATCGGTGTTATCAAACGGTGGTGATTGATGGAGCCCGGGCTTTTATAATAATTACTCGATTACCCTCATATTAGGTCGTAATTGTTTACCGCAATTTGAGGGCTAAATATAAAGCGAGGGCCACAATCGGCTCATGTTTCGAAACGGAGAGTTCTTCCCTCTTTCCCCACCCACGCCGTCCTAACTCAATTAATACTGATTGCTCTTCGCGAGAAGAGCACTTAAACGCGGAGATTAGTGATTAAAAAAGAAATTGTAATTGTTGTTAGATTATGGGATAAATTGAACAGAATGTTGCAGCACCGTGATGGGGGAAATTAAATTAAGAGAGTAAACAGGGTGGAGTAGAAACGCCACCAACTTCAAACATTTCCCATTATTTTTAGACGTAGATAACAATAATATGTACGTACGATATATAAAGAGAGACGTGTTATGGCATTTCATCAATGTTATTTTTGGTATATACACAT